>NC_088232.1:56697018-56826263 GCF_036934945.1 Oncorhynchus masou masou
TCAGTAGTTTGGTCTCCAGCTGACAGAGAGACAGCCGCTCCTCTAGAATCAGACTGTAGTCAGTAGTTTGGTCTCCAGCTGACAGAGAGACAGCCGCTCCTCTAGAATCAGACTGTAGTCAGTAGTTTGGTCTCCAGCTGACAGAGAGACAGCCGCTCCTCTAGAATCAGACTGTAGTCAGTAGTTTGGTCTCCAGCTGACAGACAGAGAATTTGTTTGTAATTGTCATTAATTACTTTGTTGTTTCTAATTAGTATCTTTTAAAACTATAACTGGTTTAGCATGCATTGGTTTTGTGAGAGCTGTGAGATATTTACCAGGTTTATTTGAAATTATTAAGTACTATGCTTTATTTGAGTTAAGAGTCGGATCCCGCGGTACCACAGAAATCTAAATAGCATAATAAAAAATCTGTCAGTTTACCCGCTGATGTCGGAGACAGCCCATCTGCAGTGAAGGTGGTTGTCGTACCATGAGAGATCCCATCTGTGGTGAAGGTGTTTGCCGTACCATGAGACACCCCATCTGCAGTGAAGGTGTTTGCCGTACCATGAGACACCCCATCTGTGGTGAAGGTGTTTGTCGTACCATGAGACACCCCATCTGCAGTGAAGGTGTTTGTTGTACCATGAGACACCCCATCTGCAGTGAAGGTGTTTGTTGGACCAGGAGTAACACCATCTGCGGTGAAGGTGTTTGTTGGACCAGGAGACATCCCATCTGCAGTGAAGGTGTTTGTTGGACCAGGAGACAGCCCATCTGCCGTGAAGGTGTTTGTTGGACCAGGGGACATCCCATCTGTGGTGAAGGTGTTTTTTGGACCAGGAGACAGCCCATCTGTGGTGAAGGTGTTTGTTGGAGCAGGAGACATCCCATCTGTGGTGAAGGTGTTTTTCTGACCAGGAGACAACCCATCTGCAGTGAAGGTGTTTGTTGGACAAGGAGACACACCATCTGCGGTGAAGGTGTTTGTTGGACTAGGAGACAGCCCATCTGCCGTGAAGGTGTTTGTTGTACCTGGAGACAGCCCATCTGTGGTGAAGGTGTTTGTTGTACCTGGAGACAGCCCATCTGTGGTGAAGGTGTTTGTTGGACCAGGAGACACCCCGTCTGTAGTGAAGGTGTTTGTTGGACCAGGAGACATCCCATCTTTGGTGAAGGTGTTTTTTGGACCAGGAGACAACCCATCTGCAGTGAAGGTGTTTGTTGGACTAGGAGACAGCCCATCTGCCGTGAAGGTGTTTGTTGTACCTGGAGACAGCCCATCTGTGGTGAAGGTGTTTGTTGTACCTGGAGACAGCCCTTCTGTGGTGAAGGTGTTTGTGGGACCAGGAGACAACCCATCTGCAGTGAAGGTGTGTGTTAGACCAGGAGACAGCCCATATGCAGTGAAGGTGTTTATTGGACCAGGAGACACACCATCTGTGGTGAAGGTGTTTGTTGGACCAGAAGACAGCCCATCTGTGGTGAAGGTGTTTGTTGGACCAGAAGACAGCCCATCTGTGGTGAAGGTGTTTGTTCAACCAGGAGACAACCCATCTGCAGTGAAGGTGTTTGTTGGACGAGGAGACATCCCATCTGCAGTGAAGGTGTTTGTTGGACAAGGAGATTCCCCATCTGCGGTGAAGGTGTTTATTGGACCTGGAGACAGCCTATCTGTGGTGAAGGTGTTTGTTGGACCAGGAGACACCCCTTCTGTGGTGAAGTTGTTTTTTGGACCAGGATACATCCCATCTGCGGTGAAGGTGTTTGTTGGACCAGGAGACAGCCCATCTGTGGTGAAGGTGTTTGTTCAACCAGGAGACAACACATCTGCAGTGAAGGTGTTTGTTCGACCAGGATACACCCATCTGTGGAGAAGTTGTTTGTTGGACCATGAGACAGCCCATCTGTGGTGAAGGTGTTTTGCTGGACCAGGAGAAAGCCCATCTGCGGTGAAGGTGTTTGTTTGACCATGAGAAAGCCCATCGGTGGTGAAGGTGTTTTTTGGACCAGGAGACAGCACATCTGCGGTGAAGGTGTTTGTTGGACCAGGAGACCCACCATCTGTGGTGAAGGTGTTTGTTGGACCAGGAGACAACCCATCTGCAGTGAAGGTGTTTGTTGGACCAGGAGACAGCCCATCTGTGGTGGGGTTTTTTTGGACCAGAAGACATCCCATCTGTAGTGAAGGTGTTTGTTGGACCAGGAGACAGCCCATCTGCAGTGAAGGTATTTGTGGGACCAGGAGACACACCATCTGCGGTGAAGGTGTTTGTTGGACCAGGAGACATCCCATCTGTGGTGAAGGTGTTTGTTGGACCAGGAGACAGCCCACCTGCAGTGAAGGTGTTTGTTGTACCTGGAGACATCCCATCTGCAGTGAAGGTGTTTGTTTGACCATGAGAAAGCAAATCTGTGGTGAAGGTGTTTGTTGGACCAGGAGACAGCACATCTGCGGTGAAGGTGTTTGTTGGACCAGGAGACAGCCCATCTGCAGTGAAGGTATTTGTTGGACCAGGAGACCCACCATCTGTGGTGAAGGTGTTTGTTGGACCAGGAGACAACCCATCTGCAGTGAAGGTGTTTGTTGGAGCAGGAGACTGCCCATCTGTTGTGAAGGTGTTTGTCGGAGCAGGAGACACCCCATCTGCAGTGAAGGTTTTTTTTGAACCAGGAGGCATCCCATCTGCAGTGAAGGTATTTGTGGGACCAGGAGACACACCATCTGCGGTGAAGGTGTTTGTTGGACCAGGAGACATCCCATCTGCAGTGAAGGTGTTTGTTGGACCAGGATAAAGCCCATCTGCAGTGAAGGTGTTTGTTGTACCTGGAGACACCCCATCTGTGGTGAAGGTATTTGTTGTACCTGGAGACACCGCATCTGTGGTGAAGGTGTTTGTTGGAGCAGGAGACAGCCCATCTGTGGTGAAGGTGTTTGTTGGACCAGGAGACTGCCCATCTGTTGTGAAGGTGTTTGTCGGAGCAGGAGACACCCCATCTGCAGTGAAGGTGTTTGTTGGACCAGGAGACAACCCAAAAATTGGTCTTCTCACAAAAACGTCTTTAGCGTCTGAATGCCCCTCTGTGTTAAGATGAGACTCTCTCTCATGAACACGATGGTGTTCTCCTTGTTCTCCGCCCCTCACTCTGCTCCAGCTCTTTCACACCTGGACAAAAAGAACACCTATGTGAGAATGCTATTCATTGACTATAGCACAGCGTTCAACACCATATTGCCCTCAAAGCTGATCACTAAGCTAAGGACCCTGGGACTAAACACCTTCCTTTGCAAATGGATCCTGGACTTCCTGACGGGTCGCCCCCAGGTGGTGAGGGTAGGTAGCAACACAGCTGCCACGCTGATCCTCAACACAGGGGCCCCTCAGGGGTGCATGCTCATTCCCCTCCTGTACTGCCTGTTCACTCACGACTGCATGGCCAGGCACAACTCCAACACCATTATTAAGTTTTCCAAATACACAACAGTGCTAGGCCTGATCACGGACAACAGTGAGACAGCCTATAGGTAGGAGGTCAGAGATCTGGCTCTGTGGTGCCAGGAAAACAACCTCTCCCTCAACGTGATCAAGACAAAGGAGATGATTGTGGACTACAGGAAAAGGAGGACCGAGCCCACCCCATTCTCACCGACAGGGCTGTAGTGGAGCAGGTTGAGAGCTTCAAGTTTCTTGGTGTCCACATCACTAACAAACTATCATGGTCCAAACACACCAGGACAGTCGTAAAAAGGGCACGACAAAGCCTATTCCCGCTCAGGACATTGGCATGATTTGGCATGGGTCCCCAGATCCTCAAAAGGTTCTACAGCTGCACCATCGAGAGCATCCTGACAGGTTGCGTCACTGCCTGGTATGGCAACTGCTCGGCCTCCGACCATAAGGCACAACAGAGGGTAGGGCGTACGGCCCAGTACATCACCGGGGCCAAGCTTCCTGCCACCCAGGACCTCTATACCAGGCGGTGTCAGAGGAAGGCCCTACAAATTGTCAAAGACTCCAACCACCCCAGTCATAGACTGTTCTCTCTCCTACAGCATGGCAAGCCGTACCGGAGCGCCAAGTCTAAGTCCAAAAGGCTTCTCAACAGCATCTGCCCTCAAGCCACAAGTCTCCTGAACAGCTCATCAAATGGCAAACCAGACTATTTGACTTGAGTAAAAACAAATGTAAATAAGTAATACTTTAGAAATTGTGCTACTAATGCTCGTGAAAGCTTAAACGCGTATCTTAAAAGTAAGGATGTTTTTATTTGGTTAGCTTTTGGAAATGTTAGTTTGCGCATACAACTTTCCCTGATATCACACTTAAACATTGTAATTTTCAATTTACCTGATGTAGTAGGATGGCTAACATTCGATGTCTGTGGATGCGTTGTCTTCTATCCAAGACATGAAATTCAATCATCATTTTAAATGTATTAATTTATTGAACCTTTATTTAATTGAATGTAGCCCATAAAATGCACACAACAGCTACTGGTGGTTCCATGATGACTGAAAATACAACCGTTGGATGAACCACTCATTTCTGGGCAAGAGCGGTTAATTTAAAATGAATTAATTATTCCCGAAGGCAGGACAAGGGAGGCCCTTGTATGCATTTCTGTGGGTCGAATAACAGTGGTCTAGGGTGTCTGTGGGTAGAATAACAGTGGTCTAGGGTGTCTGTGGGTGGAATAACAGTGGTCTAGAGTGTCTGTGGGTGGAATAACAGTGGTCTAGGGTGTCTGTGGGTAGAATAACAGTGGTCTAGAGTGTCTGTGGGTGGAATAACAGTGGTCTAGAGTGTCTGTGGGTAGAATAACAGTGGTCTAGGGTGTCTGTGGGTGGAATAACAGTGGTCTAGGGTGTCTGTGGGTAGAATAACAGTGGTCTAGGGTGTCTGTGGGTAGAATAACAGTGGTCTAGAGTGTCTGTGGGTGGAATAACAGTGGTCTAGAGTGTCTGTGGGTGGAATAACAGTGGTCTAGGGTGTCTGTGGGTGTATGTGGGTAGAATAACAGTGGTCTAGGGTGTCTGTGGGTAGAATAACATTGGTCTATAGTGTCTGTGGGTAGAATAACAGTGGTCTAGGGTGTCTGTGGGTGGAATAACAGTGGTCTAGAGTGTCTGTGGGTGGAATAACAGTGGTCTAGAGTGTCTGTGGGTGGAATAACAGTGGTCAAGGGTGTCTGTGGGTAGAATAACAGTGGTCTAGGGTGTCTGTGGGTGGAATAACAGTGGTCTAGGGTGTCTGTGGGTGGAATAACAGTGGTCTAGGGTGTCTGTGGGTGGAATAACAGTGGTCTAGGGTGTCTGTGGGTGGAATAACAGTGGTCTAGGGTGTCTGTGGGTGGAATAACAGTGGTCTAGGGTGTCTGTGGTTAGAATAACAGTGGTCTAGGGTGTCTGTGGGTGGAATAACAGTGGTCTAGAGTGTCTGTGGGTGGAATAACAGTGGTCTAGGGTGTCTGTGGGTGGAATAACAGTGGTCTAGAGTGTCTGTGGGTGGAATAACAGTGGTCTTAGCTCCCCTGGAAATGAGGTAGTACGGTTTTACATTTCCCGCGTTAAAGTCTCCTTCCCTCAAGAAACGGTTCCTCTGAGTGAGCGGTTTCTTGTTTGTTTATTCAACAGGATGCAGCGTTTTGGGTCCCATGGAGCAAAGAAACACTGTCCAGAATGTACAGTGGAAGAGTCGTATTTTGTAATTAAATTGAGGTTAGTAACTGTCGATCTGGGGTCCAGAAGTGCTTGGCGGTCATCTGTGATAATATTCTGAACTATCTGTACAAACTAATTAAGATAAACATGATACAAGTCTATATACAGTTGAAGTCGGAGGTTTACACATACCTTAGCCAAGTACATTTAAACTCAAATTTTCCACAATTCCTGACATTTAATCCTAGTCAAAAATTCTCTGTTTTAGGTCAGTTAGGGTCACCAATTGATTTTAGGAATGTGAAATGTCAGAATAATAGTAGGGATATTGATTTATTTCAGCTTTTATTTCTTTCATCACCTTCTCAGTGGGTCAGACGTTTAAATACACTCAATTATGATTTGGTAGCATTGCCTTTAAATTGTTTAACTTGGGTCAAACGTTTTGGGTAGCCTTCCACGAGCTTCCCACAATAAGTTGGGTGAATATTGGACCATTCCTCATGGCAGAGCTGGTGTAACTGAGTCAGGTTTGTAGCCCTCTTTGAGCACACGCGTTTTCAGTTCTGCCACCAAATGTTCTATGGGAATGAGGTCAGGGCTTTGGATGGCCACTCCAATACCTTGACTTTGTTGTCCTTAGGCCATTTTACTGCAACTTTGGAAATGTGCTTGGGGTCATTTTCCACCTGGAAGACCCATTTGTGACCAAGCTTTAACTTCCTGACTGATGTCTTGAGATGTTGATTCAATGTATCCACATATTTTCCCCCCTCATGATGACATCAATTTTGTGAAGCTTCAGTCCTCCTGCAGCAAAGCACCCCCACAACATGATGCTGCCACCCCCGTGCTTCATGGTTGGGATGGTGCAACCTGTAGACTGGCTTTTTATGGCAGTTTTGGAGTAGTGGCTTCTTCCTTGCTGTGTGGCCTTTCAGGTTATGTCAATATAGGACTTGTTTTATTGTGGATATAAATACTTTTGTACCTGTTTCCTCCAGCATCTTCACAAGGTCCTTTGCTGTTGTTCTGGGATTGATTTGCACTTTTCGCAACAAAAGTACGTTCATCTCTAGGAGACAGAACGCGTCTCCTTCCTGAGCGGTATGATGGCTCCTATTGACTCAAATGATGTCAATTAGCCTATCAGAAACTTCTAAAGCCATGACATTATTTTCTGGAATTCTCCAAGCTGTTTAAAGGCACAGTCAACTTACTGTATGTAAACTGCTGGCCACTGGAATTGTAATACAGTGAATTATAAGTGAAATAATCTGTCTGTAAACAATTGTTGGAAAAATGACTTGTGTCCTAACCGACTTGCCAAAACTATAGTTTGTTAGCAAGAAGTTTGTGGAGTGGTTGAAAAACGAGTTTTAAGGACTCCAACCTAGGTTTATTTAAAATTCTGACTTCAAATGTATACAGTATATGTATATTTGTTGACCAATCACAAGTGGGGAGCAGGCCCTAATGCCCTAATGGGCGGGCTGTTGGTGGGAGGGAGAGGGGGGAGCAGAGAGAGAGACAGAGAGAGAGACAAAGAGAGAGAGAGACAGAGAGAGAGACAGAGAGAGAGAAAGAGAGACAGAGACAGAGAGAGAGAGAGACAGAGAGAGTGAGAGACAGACAGAGAGAGACAGAGGGAGTGAGAGACAGACAGACAGAGAGACAGAGAGAGAGAGAGAGACAGAGAGAGAGAGAGAGGCAGAGACGGAGACAGAGACAGAGGGAGAGACAGAGACAGAGACAGAGACAGAGAGAGAGAGAGAGAGAGAGAGAGAGAGAAAGAGAGTGTGTCTAAACCTTGACCTTGTGTCTGAGGACCTCAGGTCACCACCCAGCCACATAATAATATACGCAGGCACAAATGATCAGAGAGCACAGCAGGAAAGGGTGGACACAACCCTCAAGGGACTTATTGAAAAAGTTTATTCTATTTTCCCCAATGCACATGTGGTTTTCACCACCCTGCTACCACAAAAAGACTTCCATCCTGCTACACTGCTCTTAATCACAGCCAAAACCCTTCACACAGGAACAACAGATCAATAGACACTCTCCCAGACCTGCGGGACCCCCACCCACCCCGGACCTACACATGCCTTCACCATCTCATCCTGGAATATCCAGGGCCTGAGGTCATCTGCCTATGGCCTAAAGAGGACTTCACCAAAGAAATTGGAAATTCAGAAATGTCATCCTACAAGAAACCCACTGGTTGTCCTCTAGGTTACAGAGAGCTGGTAGTCCCTTCCAGAGACTGAGAGAGAGAGAGAGAGAGAGAGAGAGAGAGAGAGAGAGAGAGAGAGAGAGAGAGAGAGAGAGAGAGAGAGAGAGAGAGAGAGAGAGAGAGAGAGAGAGAGAGAGAGAGAGAGAGAGAGAGAGAGAGAGAGGGCGGTTGAGTAGCTCAGATTTCCGGGGAGGAAGAAGGTGTAGTACTGAAGGTGTAAACTTGGCAGTAGAAATGGAAACAGTTTATTTCACCTTTCAGCTTCCCTATGAAATCGAAACAGAAAATTAACAACAATGACAAATGGTTTGATGAACAATGCAAAAACATAAAGAAATTGAGAAACCGTTCCAACCAAAAACAAGAGACCCAGAAAACCTGAGTCTACGCCTTCACTATGGTGAATCACTAAAACAATACAGACATACACTACGGTAAAAGAAGGAACAGCATGTCAGAAATCAGCTCAATGTAATTGAAGAACAAATAGACTCTAACCACTTCTGGGAAAACAGGAAAACATTAAACAAACAACACGAAGAGTTTTCTATCCAAAACAGAGATGTTCTCCAATCTTATTGGCCCTGTAACAAAGAACAAACAGCAAAAACATATACAGTGCCTTGCGAAAGTATTCGGCCCCCTTGAACTTTGCGACCTTTTGCTACATTTCAGGCTTCAAACATAAATATATAAAACTGTATTTTTTTGTGAAGAATCAACAACAAGTGGGACACAATCATGAAGTGGAACAACATTTATTGGATATTTCAAACTTTTTTAACAAATCAAAAACTGAAAAATTGGGCGTGCAAAATTATTCATCCCCCTTAAGTTATTACTTTGTAGCGCCACCTTTTGCTGCGATTACAGCTGTAAGTCGTGAGGTTGGATGGAGAGCTTGGGGTATGTCTCTATCAGTTTTGCACATCGAGAGACTGAAATTTTTCCCATTCCTCCTTGCAAAACAGCTCGAGCTCAGTGAGGTTGGATGGAGAGCATTTGTGAACAGCAGTTTTCAGTTCTTTCCACAGATTCTCGATTGTATTTAAACTCCTTAGTTTCTCATTGGATTCAGGTCTGGACTTTGACTTGGCCATTCTAACACCTGGATATGTTTATTTTTGAACCATTCCATTGTAGATTTTGCTTTATGTTTTGGATCATTGTCTTGTTGGAAGACAAATCTCCGTCCCAGTCTCAGGTCTTTTGCAGACTCCATCAGGTTTTCTTCCAGAATGGTCCTGTATTTGGCCCATCCATCTTCCCATCAATTTTAACCATTTTCCCTGTCCCTGCTGAAGAAAAGCAGGCCCAAACCATGATGCTGCCACCACCATGTTTGACAGTGGGGATGGTGTGGTCCGGGTGATGAGCTGTGTTGCTTTTACGCCAAACATAACGTTTTGCATTGTTGCCAAAAAGTTCAATTTTGGTTTCATCTGACCAGAGCACCTTCTTCCACATGTTTGGTGTGTCTCCCAGGTGGCTTGTGGCAAACTTTAAACGACACTTTTTATGGATATCTTTAAGAAATGGCTTTCTTCTTGCCACTCTTCCATAAAGGCCAGATTGGTGCAATATACGACTGATTGTTGTCCTATGGACAGAGTCTCCCACCTCAGCTGTAGATCTCTGCAGTTCATCCAGAGTGATCATGGGCCTCTTGGCTGCATCTCTGATCAGTCTTCTCCTTGTATGAGTGGAAAGTTTAGAGGGACGGCCAGGTCTTGGTAGATTTGCAGTGGTCTGATACTCCTTCCATTTCAATATTATCGCTTGCACAGTGCTCCTTGGGATGTTTAAAGCTTGGGAAATCTTTTTGTATCCAAATCCGGCTTTAAACTTCTTCACAACAGTATCTCGGACCTGCCTGGTGTGTTCCTTGTTCTTCATGATGCTCTCTGCGCTTTTAACGGACCTCTGAGACTATCACAGTGCAGGTGCATTTATACGGAGACTTGATTACACACAGGTGGATTGTATTCATCATCATTAGTCATTTAGGTCAACATTGGATCATTCAGAGATCCTCACTGAACTTCTGGAGAGAGTTTGCTGCACTGAAAGTAAAGGGGCTGAATAATTTTGCATGCCCAATTTTTCAGTTTTTGATTTGTTAAAAAACTTTGATTCTTCACAAAAAAATACAGTTTTATATCTTTATGTTTGAAGCCTGAAATGTGGCAAAAGGTTGCAAAGTTCAAGGGGGACGAATACTTTTGCAAGGCACTGTACATTATCAAATACAAATCATATAATCATCTATTAAAGACGACCAGAACCCACTGGACTCTCCAATTACGTTGAATGAGCTCCAGGACAAAATACAAACCCTCCAACCCAAAAAGGCCTGTGGCGTTGATGGTATCCTAAATCAAATTATAAAATATACAGAAAACAAATTCCATTTGGATACACTTAAACTCTGTAACATCATCCTTAGCTCTGGCATCTTCCCCAATATTTGGAACCAAGGGCTGATCACCCCAATCCACAAAAGTGGAGACAAATTTGACCCCAATAACTACCGAAGGATATGCGTCAACAGCAAACTTGGGGAAAATCCTCTGCATTATCATTAACAGCAGACTCGTACATTTCGTCAGCGAAAACAATGTACTGAGCAAATGTCAAAATGGCTTTTTACAAAATTACCGTACGACAATCCATGTACACATACAACAAGTGTGCGGATAAAATTGGCAAAAAACACATTTCTTTTCACAGGGCCATGGGGTGAGACAGGGATGCAGCTTAAGCCCCACCCTCTTCAACTATATCAACGAATTGGCGCAGGCACTAAAACATTCTGCAGCACCTGGCTTTACCCTAGAATCACCCTAGAATCTGAAGTCAAATGTCTACTGTTTGCTGATGAACTGGTGCTTCTGTCACCAACCAAGGAGGGCCTACAGCAGCACCTAGATCTTCTGCACAGATGCTGTCAGACCTGGGCCCTGACAGTAAATCTCAGTAAGACAAAAATAATGGTGTTCCACAAAAAGGTCCAGTTGCCAGGACCACAAATACAAATTCCATCTGGACACCGTTCCCCTAGAGCACACAAATAAACTATACAAATAAACTTCCACAAAGCTGTGACAGACAAGGCAAAGGCATTCTATGCCATCAAAAGGACATCAAATTCGACATACCAATTAGGATCTGGACAAAAATACTTGAATCAGTTATATAGCCTATTTCCCTTTATGGTTGTGATGTCTATTGTCCGCTCACCAATAATTCACAAAATGGGACAAGCACCAAATAAAGACTCTGCATGCAGAATTCTGCAAAAATATCCTCTGTGTACAACAATTATTATTTTTTACCTTTATTTTACTAGGCAAGTCAGTTAAGAACAAATTCTTATTTTCAATGACGGCCTAGGAACAGTGGGTTAACTGCCTGTTCAGGGGCAGAACGACAGATTTGTCAGCTTGGGGATTCGGGGATTTGAACTTGCAGCCTTTCAGTTACTAGTCCAATGTTCGAACCACTAGGCTACCCTGCTGCCCCATAAAACTAATGCAGAGCAGTATTAGGCCGATACCTGCTAATTATCAACATTGAGAAAAGAGCAGTTAAATTCTACAACCACCTAAAGGGAAGCGATTCCCAAACCTTCCATAACAAAGCCATCACCTACAGAGAGATGAACCTGGAGAAGAGTCCCCTAAGCAAGCTGGTCCTGGGGCATCTGTTCACAAACACACTCCACAGAGCCCCAGGACAGCAACACATTTGAACTCAACTGTGTTTTCATGAGAAAACAAAAAGATAATTAATTGACACATTGGAAAGAATAAAAAAACAGAGCAAAGTAGAATGCTATTTGGCCCTAAATAGAGAGTACACAGTGGCAGAATACCTGCCCAAACTTAAGGAAAGCTTTGACTATGTACAGACTCAGTGAGCATAGCCTTGCTATTGATAGAGGCCACCGTAGGCAGACATGGCTCTCAAGAGAAGACAGGCTATGTGCTCACCGACCACAAAATGAGGTGGAAACTGAGCTGCACTTCCAAACCTCCTGCCAAATGTATGACAATAGTAGATATGCATATTTCCCTCAGATTACACAGATCCACAATGAATTTGAAAACAAACCCAATTTTGAAAAACTCCCATATCTACTGGGTGAAATTCCACAGTGTGAAGAAGCAGCAAGATGTGTGACCTGTTGCCACGAGAAAAGGGCCACGAGAAAAGGGCAACCAGTGAAGAACAAACACCAATGTAAATACAACCCATAATTATGTTGAATTATTTTCACTATTTACACATCGTTACAACACTGTATGACATTTTAAATGTCTTTATTCTTTGGAACTGTCACGCCCTGGCCATAGAGAGGCTTTTTATTCTCTATTTTGGTTAGGCCAGGGTGTGACTAGGGTGGGCGTTCTATGTTCTTTTTTCTATGTGTTGTATTTCTATGTCTTGGCCTGGTGTGGTTCTCAATCAGAGGCAGCTGTCTATCATTGTCTCTGATTTAGAACCATACTTAGGTGCCCTTTTCCCCCACCTGTTGTGTGGGAAGTTAACTTTGTCTTTGTTCAGGACACATAGTCCAAAGCGTCACGGTTTGGTTGTGTTTTTTGTTTTGTCGGCGTCATTTTTAATAAAGAGAAAATGTACACTTACGTTGCTGCACCTTGGTCCAGTCCTTCAGCCAGCTGTGACGAGAACTTCTGTGACTGTGTTTACTGTACATTTGTATTGTTTATTTCACTTTTGTTTTTATCTACCTCACTTGCTTTGTCAATGTTAACATATGTTTCCCATGCCAATAAAATTGATTTGAGAGAGAGAGGTATTGCAGAGAGAGAGAGGTATTGCAGAGAGAGAGAGGTATTGCAGAGAGAAAGAGAGAGAGAGGTATTGCAGAGAGAAAGAGAGAGAGAGGTATTGCAGAGAGAGAGAGAGAGGTATTTAGAGAGGGGTATTGCAGAGAGAGAGAGAGAGAGGTATTGCAGAGAGAGAGAGAGAGAGAGAGAGGTATTGAGAGAGAGAGAGAGGTATTGAGAGAGAGGGAGGTATTGAGAGAGGGGTATTGCAGAGAGAGAGAGGGGTATTGCAGAGAGAGTAAGAGAGGGGTATTGCAGAGAGAGTAAGAGAGGGGTATTGCAGAGAGAGAGAGAGGGGTATTGCTGAGAGAGAGAGAGAGGTATTGCAGAGAGAGAGAGAGAGAGAGGTATTGAGAGAGAGAGAGAGAGAGAGTATTGAGAGAGAGAGAGGTATTGAGAGAGAGAGAGAGAGAGAGGTATTGAGAGAGAGAGAGGTATTGAGAGAGGGGTATTGCAGAGAGAGAGAGAGGGGTATTGCAGAGAGAGTAAGAGAGGGTATTGCAGAGAGAGAGAGAGAGAGAGAGTATTGCAGAGAGAGAGAGAGAGAGAGAGCGGCAGAATACCTGACCACTGTGACTGACCCAAAATTAAGGTAAGCTTTGACTATGTACAGACTCAGTGAGCATAGCCTTGCTATTGAGAAAGGCCGCCGTAGGCAGACATGGCTCTCAAGAGAAGACAGGCTATGTGCTCACTACCCACAAAATGAGGTGGAAACTGAGCTGCACTTCCTAACCTCCTGCCCAATGTATGACCATATTAGAGAGACATATTTCCCTCAGATTACACAGATCCACAAAGAATTCGAAAACAAATCCAATTTTGAAAAACTCCCATATCTACTGGGTGAAATTCCACAGTGTGCCATCAGAGCAGCAAGATTTGTGACCTGTTGCCACGAGAAAAGGGCAACCAGTGAAGAACACGCACCATTGTAAATACAACCCATATCTATGCTTATTTATTTTATCTTGTGTCCTTAACCATTTGTACATTGTAAAAACACTGTATATATATACAATATGACATTTGTAATGTCTTTATTGTTTTGAAACTTCTGTATGTGTGATGTCTACTGTTAATTTTTATTGTTTATTTCACTTTATATATTATCTACCTTACTTGCTTTGGCAATGTTAACACATGTTACCCATGCCAATAAAGCCCCATGAATTGAATTGAATTGAGAGGTATTGCAGAGAGAGAGAGAGGGAGATGTATTGCAGAGAAAGAGAGGGGGGTATTGCAGAGAGAGAGAGAGAGAGAGAGAGGGATATTGCAGAGAGAGAGAGAGGGATATTGCAGAGAGAGGGGCATTGCAGAGAGAGAGAGAGAGGTATTGCAGAGAGAGAGGGGTATTGCAGAGAGAGAGAGAGGGATATTGCAGAGAGTGGGGTATTGCAGAGAGAGAGAGGTATTGCAGAGAGAGAGAGAGGTATTGCAGAGAGAGAGAGGGGTATTGCAGAGAGAGAGAGGGGTATTGCAGAGAGAGAGGGGTATTGCAGAGAGAGAGAGGTATTGCAGAGAGAGAGAGGTATTGCAGAGAGAGAGAGGTATTGCAGAGAGAGAGGGGTATTGCAGAGAGAGAGAGAGGGTTATTGCAGAGAGAGAGAGAGTTATTGCAGAGAGAGAGAGAGAGAGAGAGAGAGAGAGAGAGAGAGAGGGTATTGCAGAGAGAGAGGGGTATTGCAGAGAGAGAGAGAGGGTTATTGCAGAGAGAAAGAGAGGGGTATTGCAGAGAGAGAGAGGGGTATTGCAGAGAGAGAGAGAGGGTTATTGCAGAGAGAGAAAGAGGGGGTTATTGCAGAGAGAGAAAGAGGGGGTATTGCAGAGAGAGAGAGAGGGGTATTGCAGAGAGAGAGAGGTATTGCAGAGAGAGAGAGAGAGAGAGAGTATTGCAGAGAGAGAGAGAGGTATTGCAGAGAGAGAGAGAGGGAAATTGCAGAGAGAGAGAGGGGTATTGCAGAGAGAGGGTTATTGCAGAGAGAGAGAGAGAGGGTTATTGCAGAGAGAGAGAGAGAGGGGTATTGCAGAGAGAGAGAGAGAGAGGTATTGCAGAGAGAGAGAGGTATTGCAGAGAGAGAGAGAGGAGGTATTGCAGAGAGAGAGAGGGTATTGCAGAGAGAGAGAGAGAGGTATTGCAGAGAGAGAGAGAGGGGTATTGCAGAGAGAGAGAGAGGGTATTGCAGAGAGAGAGAGAGGGTTATTGCAGAGAGAGATTGCAGAGAGAGAGAGAGAGGGTTATTCCAGAGAGAGATAAATACAACAAATATCTATGCTTATTTATTTTATCTTGTGTCCTTTACCATTTGCACATTGTAAAAACACTGTGTTTGTTTGTTTTTAAATGACATTTGTAATGTCTTTATTGTTTTGAAACTTCTGTATGTGTGATGTCTATGTCTAATTTTTATTGTTTATTTAATTTAGATATTATATACACTTGAACGTTATTGTTTCCCATGGTCAAGCCCCTAGTGAATTGAATTGAATGAATTGAGAATTGAGAGAGGGAGGGGCTATTTCAGAGAGAGAGAGAGATCCCCCATTCCCCTGCAGAGAGAGACAGACAGGGTTATTGCAGACCTGTCAGCTAAATGAGAAAGAGAGAGAGGGGTATTGCAGAGAGAGAGGGGTATTGCTACTTGGTGACTCTTTCAGATTCCTTGGTTTTCTCTCTGTTATTGATGAATTGATAGATTGTGTTTGTTTGTTTTTTTAAATATAGAAGCATTTCCTCTTTGTGATCATTAGAGGAAACATGTCTGCATGTTTATTGATGGTAATTCAGAGTGATAACACTGAACGTTATTGTTTTGGTCACCTAGTGATTATTGAGTGAATGAGGGGAGAATAGAGTCAGGGAGAGGGCTATTTCTGTTCATGAGAGCAGAGAGATCCCCCATTCCCCTGCTGGGGCTCGGACATTAACAGGGTTGAGTGAACCTGTCAGCTAAATGAGAAATGGCAGAGACAGGCACCCAGAGGACAGCTCCTTCTCTTTTCCTCTCTCTTCTCTCTTCTCTCTCTGTCTTCTCTCTTTTCTCTCTCTTTCCTCTCTTCGCTCTCTCTCTCTCTTTCCTCTCTCTGTCTCTCTCTTTTCTGTCTCTTCTCTCTCTTCTCTCTTCTCTCTCTCACTGTCTCTCTCTCTCTTCTCTCTTCTCTCTCTGTCTTCTCTCTTTCCTCTCTTCTCTCTCTCTGTCTCTCGCTCTCTTCTCTGTCTCTTCTCTGTCTCTCTCTCTGTCTCTCTCTCTGTCTCTTCTCTCTCTGTCTCTTCTCTTTCTGTCTCTTCTCTCTCTTCTCTCTCTCTCTCTCTCTCTCTGTCTCTCTCTCTCTTCTCTCTTCTCTCTCTGTCTTCTCTCTTTCCTCTCTTCTCTCTGTCTGTCTCTTCTCTCTTCTCTGTCTCTTCTCTCTCTCTGTCTCTTCTCTCTCTCTTCTCTTCTCTCTCTCTGTCTCTCTCTCTGTCTCTGTCTCTTCTCTCTGTCTCTCTCTCTCACCCCTCTTTCCTTCTTCCCTGCAGCTCCTCTGAACTCTATCAATCAGCTCAGGGCTTTCTGGGCCAGGATCAGGATTTATCTCCACCACATAAAGGCATGAGCCTCACATACAGATCACCAGCACCAAGCAACAACTACTGCTATTGTCTGGACCCACTAAAAGCAGAAGAAGTAGAACAGCACAGAGCTGAGGCAAATGTTTACAAACGGTGTTCCTCTAAAACATATTGTACGATGCTAAAGGCCTCAGCTGTCCTGTTACGTTAGTGGAAGTTTAACCGGTGTTAACCTCTAGCGACGAGCAATCCCGTATCCGGGAGCGTAATCATAGCCTCAAGCTCATTACCATAACACAACGTTTCCTATTAATGAAAATCGCAAATGAAATGAAATAAATATATTGAAACACAAGCTTAGCCTTTTGTTAACAACACTGTCATCTCAGATTTTCAAAATATGCTTTTCAACCAAAGCTACACAAGCATTTGTGTAAGAGTATTGATAGCCTAGCATAGCATTAAGCCTAGCATTCAGCAGGCAACATTTTCACAAAAACAATTAAAGCATTCAAATGTTCATCACATTTGGCTAAGAAAAATACCGGAAAATGCAGTTACTTACAACGCCAAACTTTTTTCCAAATCAGCTCCATGATATCGACAGAAGCATGGCAAACGTTGTTTAGAATCAATCCTCAAGGTGTTTTTCACATATCTATTCGATAATCTAATCAGTGGTGGCAGTTGGCTTCTCTTCAGAAGCAAACGGAAAAATACTGCAGCTGGAGATTACGCAATAATTGCAACGGAGGACACCAAGTGACCACCTGGTAGATGTAGTCTCTTATGGTCAATCTTCCAATGATATGCCTACAAATACGTCACAATGCTGTAGACACCTTGGGGAAAACGTGGAAAAGGAGTCATTGGAATGAGGCGGTTTCAAAAAATGCGGCACTTCCTGATTGGATTTTTATCTGGGTTTCGCCTGTAACATCAGTTCTGTGGCACTCACAGACAATATCTTTGCAGTTTTGGAAACGTCAGAGTGTTTTCTTTCCAAAGCTGTCAGTTATATGCATAGTCGAGCATCTTTTCGTGACAAAATATCTTGTTTAAAACGGGAACGTTTTTCATCCAAAAATTAAAAGAGCGCCCCCTATATCGAAGTTAACTGAAGTAGTGCTTATTCATTTACTGGTAGTAGTATCTACAGTTAGACTTATTAATTTACTGGTAGTAGTAACTACAGTTAGACATTCATTTACTGGTAGTAGTAACTACAGTTAGACGAATTCATTTACTGGTAGTAGTAACTACAGTTAGACGGATTCATTGACTAGATTAAATGGTAGTAACTACAGGTAGAGTTATTCATTGATTTAATCGGTAGTAACTAAATTAGTAGCTATTCATTTATTAGTTTAATTGGTAGTAACTAAAATATTAGCTATTCAATAATTAGTTAATTTGCTATTCATTAATTCATTAATTTATTTAATTGTTAGTAACTAAAATATTAGCTATTCATTTATTAGTTTAATTGGTAGTAACTATAGTACGAGCAGCTAGCTATTCATATAGGCACCTTAAACATCTTAGATCATTTTTTATATGAGCACAATCAAACTATCATGTGCAGTATTACCTGGATGGCAATAACAACTAGCTGATGGTATCATGTGGTATTATAACAGTAACAACTAGCTGATGGTATCATGTGGTATTATACAGTAACAACTAGCTGATGGTATCATGTGGTATTATACAGTAACAACTAGCTGATGGTATCATGTGGTATTATAACAGTAACAACTAGCTGATGGTATCATGTGGTATTATACAGTAACAACTAGCTGATGGCATCATGTGGTATTATACAGTAACAACTAGCTGATGGTATCATGTGGTATTATACAGTAACAACTAGCTGATGGCATCATGTGGTATTATAACAGTAACAACTAGCTGATGGTATCATGTGGTATTATACAGTAACAACTAGCTGATGGTATCATGTGGTATTATACAGTAACAACTAGCTGATGGTATCATGTGGTATTATAACAGTAACAACTAGCTGATGGTATCATGTGGTATTATACAGTAACAACTAGCTGATGGCATCTTGTGGTATTATAGTTAACAACTAGCTGATGGCATCATGTGGTATTATAACAGTAACAACTAGCTGATGGTATCATGTGGTATTATACAGTAGTGAGTTGGAGCAACAGCCTTTTCTAAGATTTTTGAGAGGAATGGAAGATTCACAACTAGCTGATGGTATCATGTAGTATTATAACAGTAACAACTAGCTGATGGTATCATGTGGTATTATACAGTAACAACTAGCTGATGGTATCATGTAGTATGATACTGTAACAACTAGCTGATGGTATCATGTGGTATTATACAGTAACAACTAGCTGATGGTATCATGTGGTATTATACAGTAACAACTAGCTGATGGTATCATGTGGTATTATACAGTAACAACTAGCTGATGGTATCATGTGGTATTATACAGTAACAACTAGCTGATGGTATCATGTGGTATTATACAGTAACAACTAGCTGATGGTATCATGTGGTATTATACAGTAACAACTAGCTGATGGTATCATGTGGTATTATACAGTAACAACTAGCTGATGGTATCATGTGGTATTATACAGTAACAACTAGCTGATGGTTTCATGTGGTATTATACAGTAACAACTAGCTGATGGTATCATGTGGTATTATACAGTAACAACTAGCTGATGGTATCATGTGGTATTATACAGTAACAACTAGCTGATGGTATCATGTGGTATTATACAGTAACAACTAGCTGATGGTATCATGTGGTATTATACAGTAACAACTAGCTGATGGTATCATGTAGTATGATACTGTAACAACTAGCTGATGGTTTCATGTGGTATTATACAGTAACAACTAGCTGATGGTATCATGTAGTATGATACTGTAACAACTAGCTGATGGTATCATGTGGTATTATACAGTAACAACTAGCTGATGGTATCATGTGGTATTATACAGTAACAACTAGCTGATGGTATCATGTGGTATTATACAGTAACAACTAGCTGATGGTATCATGTGGTATTATACAGTAACAACTAGCTGATGGTATCATGTAGTATGATACTGTAACAACTAGCTGATGGTATCATGTGGTATTATACAGTAACAACTAGCTGATGGTATCATGTGGTATTATACAGTAACAACTAGCTGATGGTATCATGTGGTATTATACAGTAACAACTAGCTGATGGTATCATGTGGTATTATACAGTAACAACTAGCTGATGGTATCATGTGGTATTATAACAGTAACAACTAGCTGATGGTATCATGTGGTATTATACAGTAACAACTAGCTGATGGTATCATGTGGTATTATACAGTAACAACTAGCTGATGGTATCATGTGGTATTATACAGTAACAACTAGCTGATGGTATCATGTGGTATTATACAGTAACAACTAGCTGATGGTATCATGTGGTATTATACAGTAACAACTAGCTGATGGTATCATGTGGTATTATACAGTAACAACTAGCTGATGGTATCATGTTGTATTATACAGTAACAACTAGCTGATGGTATCATGTGGTATTATACAGTAACAACTAGCTGATGGTATCATGTTGTATTATACAGTAACAACTAGCTGATGGTATCATGTGGTATTATACAGTAACAACTAGCTGATGGTATCATGTGGTATTATACAGTAACAACTAGCTGATGGTATCATGTGGTATTATACAGTAACAACTAGCTGATGGTATCATGTGGTATTATACAGTAACAACTAGCTGATGGTATCATGTGGTATTATACAGTAACAACTAGCTGATGGTATCATGTGGTATTATACAGTAACAACTAGCTGATGGTATCATGTGGTATTATACAGTAACAACTAGCTGATGGTATCATGTGGTATTATACAGTAACAACTAGCTGATGGTATCATGTGGTATTATACAGTAACAACTAGCTGATGGTATCATGTGGTATTATACAGTAACAACTAGCTGATGGTATCATGTGGTATTATACAGTAACAACTAGCTGATGGTATCATGTGGTATTATACAGTAACAACTAGCTGATGGTATCATGTGGTATTATAACAGTAACAACTAGCTGATGGTATCATGTGGTATTATACAGTAACAACTAGCTGATGGCATCATGTGGTATTATAACAGTAACAACTAGCTGATGGTATCATGTGGTATTATACAGTAACAACTAGCTGATGGCATCATGTGGTATTATACAGTAACAACTAGCTGATGGTATCATGTGGTATTATAACAGTAACAACTAGCTGATGGTATCATGTGGTATTATACAGTAACAACCAGCTGATGGTATCATGTGGTATTATACAGTAACAACTAGCTACCAGTATCATGTTGTATTATACAGTAACAACCAGCTGATGGTATCATGTGGTATTATACAGTAACAACTAGCTGATGGTATCATGTGGTATTATACAGTAACAACTAGCTGACGGTATCATGTGGTATTATACAGTAACAACTAGCTGATGGTATCATGTGGTATTATACAGTAACAACTAGCTGATGGTATCATGTGGTATTATACAGTAACAACTAGCTGATGGTATCATGTGGTATTATACAGTAACAACTAGCTGATGGTATCATGTGGTATTATACAGTAACAACTAGCTGATGGTATCATGTGGTATTATACAGTAACAACTAGCTGATGGTATCATGTGGTATTATACAGTAACAACTAGCTGATGGTATCATGTGGTATTATAACAGTAACAACTAGCTGATGGTATCATGTGGTATAATAACAGTAACAACTAGCTGATGGTATCATGTGGGTATCATATTATACAGTAACAACTAGCTGATGGTATCATGTGGTATTATACAGTAACAACTAGCTGATGGTATCATGTGGTATTATACAGTAACAACTAGCTGATGGTATCATGTGGTATTATACAGTAACAACTAGCTGATGGTATCATGTGGTATTATACAGTAACAACTAGCTGATGGTATCATGTGGTATTATACAGTAACAACTAGCTGATGGTATCATGTGGTATTATACAGTAACAACTAGCTGATGGTATCATGTGGTATTATACAGTAACAACTAGCTGATGGTATCATGTGGTATTATACAGTAACAACTAGCTGATGGTATCATGTGGTATTATACAGTAACAACTAGCTGATGGTATCATGTGGTATTATACAGTAACAACTAGCTGATGGTATCATGTGGTATTATACAGTAACAACTAGCTGATGGTATCATGTGGTATTATACAGTAACAACTAGCTGATGGTATCATGTGGTATTATACAGTAACAACTAGCTGATGGTATCATGTGGTATTATACAGTAACAACTAGCTGATGGTATCATGTGGTATTATACAGTAACAACTAGCTGATGGTATCATGTGGTATTATACAGTAACAACTAGCTGATGGTATCATGTGGTATTATACAGTAACAACTAGCTGATGGTATCATGTGGTATTATACAGTAACAACTAGCTGATGGTATCATGTGGTATTATACAGTAACAACTAGCTGATGGTATCATGTGGTATTATACAGTAACAACTAGCTGATGGTATCATGTGGTATTATACAGTAACAACTAGCTGATGGTATCATGTGGTATTATACAGTAACAACTAGCTGATGGTATCATGTGGTATTATAACAGTCTCTCTTCCTCCAACGAAGCTTTGTTAGTATCATGTGGTAGTCCTATACGCACACACGCGCACACATCATGATGGTATCATGTAGTATTACACAGTAACAACTAGCTGATGGTATCATGTGGTATTATACAGTAACAACGTGCACTCTTTTCATGTCTATCATGGGATTTTTCTAACCTTTGTGGGTACACACTAGCTGATGCTCCCATCAGGTGAAGGCTATTATACTCCAGTAACAACTAGCTGATGGTATCATGTGCTCATTATACAAAACCTGGAGCTCAAATATTATACAGTCCATTCATTGATTTCATAATTAACCAGCACCCATCTATTGTTGTGACTTTATACAGTAACCTAGCATGGTATGGTATGTTATGTATTGAAATACAGTAACAATTTGATGGCTATCATGTGGTATTATACAGTAACAACTCTGATCATTTTAAAATGACTAATGGTATCATGTCATATTAAACAGTAACAAACACTCTGAATAGGCTATGGTATCATGTTATTATACAGTAAACACTCTGATAGGCTATCATGTGGTATTAAACAGTAACAATAGCTGATGGCATCATGTCATATTAAACAGTAATAGACTAGCTGATATTAAACATGTGAATATACATGTATATTAAACTAGCTGATGGCTATCATGTTATATTAAACACTCTGAATAGGCTACATGTCATATTAAACACTCTGAATAGGCTGATGTTATATTAAACACTGATGAATAGACTACATGTTATATTAAACACTAGCTGATGGCTATCATGTCATATTATAACAACTAGCTGAATGGTATCATGTTATATTAAACAACTAGCTGAATAGGTATCATGGTATTATACAGTAACAACTCTGATAGACTATCATGTTATATTAAACAGTAAAAACTACATGTCATATTAAACACTGTGGTATTATACATGTAATTAAACACTCTGAATAGGCTGCATGTTATATTAAACACTCTGAATAGACTACATGTTATATTAAACACTCTGAATAGGCTGATACATGTCATATTAAACACTCTGAATGGTATCATGTTATATTAAACAACTAGCTGATGGTATCATGTATATTATACAGTAACAACTAGCTACATGTTATATTAAACACTCTGAATATTATACATGTATATTAAACACTGATAGTATCATGTGGTATTATAACAGTAACAACTAGCTGATGGTATCATGTTATATTAAACAACTCTGATAGTATCATGTTATATTAAACACTCTGATGGCTATCATGTCATATTAAACAACTAGCTGATGGGCTATCATGTTATATTAAACACTCTGATGGCTATCATGGTATTATTATAACAACTATGATGGTATCATGTCATATTATACAGTAACAATAGGCTGATGTATATTAAACAGTAACAACTAGCATGTTATGGTAAACACTCTGAATAGGCTATTATCATAAAACTAGCTGAATGGCTATCATGTTATATTAAACACTCTGAATAGGCTATCATGTCATATTAAACACTAACAATAGGCTGCATGTTATATTAAACACTCTGAATATTACTACATGTAACAAACACTCTGAATAGTACATGTCATATTAAACAACTCTGATGGTATCATGTTATATTAAACACTCTGAATAGGCTACATGGTATATTAAACAGCATAACAACTAGCTGATGGTATCATGTTATATTAAACACTAAAAGACTACATGTCATATTAAACACTCTGAATATTACTACAGTAACAAACACTGATGGCTCATGTTATTATTAAACACTCTGAATAGACTACATGTTATTATAAAAACAACTAGCTGAATAGGCTATCATGTCATATTATACAGTAACAATTAGCTGATGGTATCATGTTATTATAAACACTCTGAATAGGCTACATGGTATTTATACACTATGAATAGGCTACATGTTATATTAAACACTCTGAATAGACTACATGTCATATTAAACACTGAATAGGCTGCATGTTATATTAAACACTCTGAATATACTACATGTCATGTCATTATAAACACTCTGAATAGGCTGCATGTAATATTAAACACTCTGAATAGACTACATGTCATATTAAACACTGAATAGGCTTCATGTCATATGTGGACACTCAATAGCCTACATGTCATATTAAACACTCTGAATAGGCTGCATGTTATATTAAACACTCTGAATAGACTACATGTCATATTAAACACTGAATAGGCTACATGTCATATTAAACACTCTGAATAGACTACATGTTATATTAAACACTCCAATAGACTACATGTCATAATTAAACAGCAATCTATTGTTGTGACTTCCTGGACCTACCATTTGGTTGTTATGTATTGAAACGAAAATAATTTAATAAGCTACAAGAGAAGAAGCACTCATCATTTTAAAATGACTAAATGTCATATTAAACAGTATATAAACACTCTGAATAGGCTACATGTTATATTAAACACTCTGAATAGGCTACATGTCATATTAAACACTCTGAATAGGCTGCATGTTATATTAAACACTCTGAATAGACTACATGTTATATTAAACACTCTGAATAGGCTACATGTCATATTAAACACTCTGAATAGACTACATGTCATATTAAACACTCTGAATAGGCTACATGTCATATTAAACACTCTGAATAGGCTACATGTCATATTAAACACTCTGAATAGGCTACATGGTATATTATACACTATGAATAGGCTGCATGTCATATTAAACACTCTGAATAGACTCATGTCATATTAAACAGCATATAAACACTCTTAATAGACTACATGTTATATTAAACACTCGGAATAGACTACATGTTATATTAAACACGCTGAATAGACTACATGTCATATTAAACACTCTGAATAGGCTACATGTCATATTAAACAGCATATAAACACTCTGAATAGACTACATGTTATATTAAACACTCGGAATAGACTACATGTTATATTAAACACTCGGAATAGACTACATGTTATATTAAACACGCTGAATAGACTACACGTCATATTAAACACTCTGAATAGGCTACATGTCATATTAAACAGCATATAAACACTCTGAATAGACTACATGTTATATTAAACACTCTGAATAGACTACATGTCATATTAAACACTCTGAATAGACTACATGTCATATTAAACACTCTGAATAGGCTGCATGTTATATTAAACACTCTGAATAGACTACATGTCATATTAAACACTCTGAATAGGCTGCATGTCATATTAAACACTCTGAATAGGCTACATGGTATATTATACACTATGAATAGGCTACATGTTATATTAAACACTCTGAATAGACTACATGTCATATTAAACACTGAATAGGCTGCATGTTATATTAAACACTCTGAATATACTACATGTCATTATAAACACTCTGAATAGGCTGCATGTTATATTAAACACTCTGAATAGACTACATGTCATATTAAACACTGAATAGGCTACATGTCATATTAAACACTCTGAATAGACTAAATGTTATATTAAACACTCTGAATAGACTACATGTCATATTAAACACTCTGAATAGGCTACATGTCATATTAAACACTCTGAATAGGCTACATGTTATATTAAACACTCTGAATAGGCTACATGTTATATTAAACACTCTGAATAGGCTACATGGTATATTATACACTCTGAATAGGCTACATGTCATATTAACCACTCTGAATAGGCTACATGTCATATTAAACACTCTGAATAGGCTACATGTCATATTAAACAGCATATAAACACTCTGAATAGACTACATGTTATATTAAACACTCTGAATAGACTACATGTCATATTAAACACTCTGAATAGGCTGCATGTTATATTAAACACTCTGAATAGGCTACATGTTATATTAAACACTCTGAATAGGCTACATGGTATATTATACACTCTGAATAGGCTACATGTCATATTAACCACTCTGAATAGGCTACATGTCATATTAAACACTCTGAATAGGCTGCATGTCATATTAAACACTCTGAATAGGCTACATGTCATATTAAACAGCATATAAACACTCTGAATAGACTACATGTTATATTAAACACTCTGAATAGACTACATGTCATATTAAACACTCTGAATAGGCTGCATGTTATATTAAACACTCTGAATAGGCTACATGTTATATTAAACACTCTGAATAGGCTACATGTCATATTAAACAGCATATAAACACTCTGAATAGACTACATGGTATATTATACACTCTGAATAGGCTACATGTCATATTAACCACTCTGAATAGGCTACATGTCATATTAAACACTCTGAATAGGCTACATGTTATATTAAACACTCTGAATAGGCTACATGTTATATTAAACATATTAAACAGCCCTTGGGCCACCCCCTATAACATCCCCTAGCCACATAGCCCCTGGGCCACCCTCTATAACATCCCCTATAACATCCCCCAGTCACATAGCCCCTGGACCACCCCCTATAACATCCCCATGTCACATAGCCCCTGGGCCACCCCCTATAACAGCCCCTAGTCACATAGCCCCTGGACCACCCCCTATAACATCCCCTATAACATCCCTTAGTCCCTGGATCATCACCTAGCCACATAGCCCCTGGGCCACCCCCTATAACATCCCTAGTCACATAGCCCCTGGACCACCCACTATAACATCCCCATGTCACATAGCCCCTGGACCACCCCCTATAACATCCCTAGTCACATAGCCCCTGGACCACCCCCTATAACATCCCCTAGTCACATAACCCCTGGACCACCCCCTATAACATCCCCTAGTCACATAGCCCCTGGACCACCCCCTATAACATCCCCTAGTCACATAACCCCTGGACCACCCCCTATAACATCCCCTAGTCACATAGCCCCTGGACCACCCCCTATAACATCCCCTAGTCACATAGCCCCTGGACCACCCCCTATAACATCCCCTAGTCACATAGCCCCTGGACCACCCCTATAACATCCCCTAGTCACATAACCCCTGGACCACCCCCTATAACATCCCCTAGTCACATAGCCCCTGGACCACCCCCTATAACATCCCCTAGTCACATAGCCCCTGGACCACCCCCTATAACATCCCTAGTCACATAGCCCCTGGACCACCCCCTATAACATCCCCTAGTCACATAGCCCCTGGACCACCCCCTATAACATCCCCTAGTCACATAGCCCCTGGACCACCCCCTATAACATCCCCTAGTCACATAGCCCCTGGACCACCCCCTATAACATCCCCTAGTCACATAGCCCCTGGACCACCCCCTATAACATCCCCTAGTCACATAGCCCCTGGGCCACCCCCTATAACAGCCCCTAGCCACATAGCCCCTGGACCACCCCCTATAACATCCCCTATAACATCCCTTAGTCCCTGGATCATCACCTAGCCACATAGCCCCTGGGCCACCCCCTATAACATCCCCTAGCCACATAGCCCCTGGACCACCCCCTATAACATCCCCTAGTCACATAGCCCCTGGGCCACCCCCTATAACAGCCCCTAGCCACATAGCCCCTGGACCACCCCCTATAACATCCCCTATAACATCCCTTAGTCCCTGGATCATCACCTAGCCACATAGCCCCTGGGCCACCCACTATAACATCCCCTAGTCACATATCCCCTGGGCCACCCCTTATAACATCCCCTAGCCACATAGCCCCTGGGCCACCCTCTATAACATCCCCATGTCACATAGCCCCTGGGCCACCCCCTATAACATCCCTAGTCACATAGCCCCTGGACCACCCTCTATAACATCAACTAGCCACAGAGCCCCTGGACCACCCCCTAGTCACATAGCCATTGGGCCACCCTCTATAACATCCCATTGGCCCCTGGGCCAGCCTCTATAACACCCCTAGTCTCTCACACACACAGAGACACAGAGACACAGAGACACAGAGACACAGAGACACAGAGACACAGAGACACAGAGACACAGACAGACAGACAGAGAGACAGAGAGACAGAGAGACAGAGAGACAGAGAGACAGACAGAGAGAGAGATGTGTGTTGTGGTCCTTCCATGTTGAGGGCAGAAATACAGTGATACTCGCAGACCAACCCCCTGTCTACATTCATAAAGTAGGATCTATGATAGGATCTAAAAACGAACAGACATTTTGTCTACGATGACTCAACAATTATTCCAGGGTTTAACCATTTAAAATTCAAACATCATAGCTAGTTAAAATTATATTAACATTTTGTCAGGAAGCCGTGACTTTCATGAAGGCTGTTAATTCCAGATTGGTCATGCATCTGGATCAAAAAAAGGATTTGAACAAATTTGACAAAGAATGAAAACGTTACCCATTCAGGGGATTTGACAGCTGTCATGGTTTAAGTGAAGTTCAGTTGGGAGAACTGTTGCTGGTACTGAACCAGAAGAATCCATGGTCTGCGTCCCAAAATGGCACCCTATTCCCATTATCGGGCACTCCTTTTGAACAGAGCTCTATAAGAGCCCTAATACAGAAGTAGTGCACTATATATGGAATGGGGTGTCATTAGGGATATACATTGATGTGATTGAACAACTTGTTTGTTGAGCAGTTTGTTATATACTTTGTTTAGTGTATATCTAATTGGCATTATATTTACTAACTTAACAGTATTTTTCTATTCTAACCCTCTGTGTAGATCAGATGATGAACCCTGCTCTGTGTAGATCAGTTGATGAACCCTGCTCTGTGTAGATCAGTTGACAAACCCTGCTCTGTGTAGATCAGTTGAGGAACCCTGCTCTGTGTAGATCAGTTACAAACCCTGCTCTGTGTAGATCAGTTGATGAACCCTGCTCTGTGTAGATCAGTTGAGGTGTCTGTCTGTGTGTGGTATTCCTGCTGTGTGTGTATTCTATTCATGGAAGTTTATACTAGTAAATTAACCTCACCCCGTGGTTTTTATAAAATCATGAATAAGTTTAAATAATATGTCTTCCTGGATTGGTTTCCACTAGAAAGTTGTCAAATCTCCTGGTGTGATGATGTCCTGGGGTGTGTTCCAAACGGCACCCATTGGGGCTTGGTCAAAGGGTAGAGCACTACGAAGGGGAAAGGGTGCAATTTGAGATGCAGGGGGATGTCATGGTGATGTCTCTGGCAGCTGGTTGATTCATTCATCTCCTGCTGCTGTCATCCAGAATACCCCTCACTCATCCAGGCTCTATGGATGGCCAAGCCTTGATGTGACAGGCTGTATACTACTATCACATACAGGCCTGCTTTGAGACATGGGGCTGTCACTATTACCAATACCGGCCTGAGGCATTAGACTAGCCTAGGTTGATTAGCTGCTGCTATCTGGGTAGGTAGGCAGAGGAACAGGAGAATGTGAGAAGGACCATCCTCATCTTCCTCCCTGGAGGAGTTCCATGTTACTAGGTTATCCTAAGGCTTAGAGCAGTTGATGTTGATCTAGAGTCTTGTACAGGGGCTAGCCACCATAAAAAATACTGCTCATTTCTTGGACCAACATTATCGTGATGGGCTGCTGCGACCATCTTGGTAGGCAGAGGAACAAGATTACCCAAAAGGCCAAGTTAGGAACAGGTTGTTCCTAAGGTCCAGAGCTTCAGGTGTCTGACGGGTTAATGGGTGAGCTTAAAAGTCTCTGAAATGTGTCTCTGTCAGGTTTCCCAGAATTCAAGGCATTTCTTTTGATAACGGTATTGTGGCGTGATAATCCCCTAGCAGAGGATATGGAAGAGGATTGAACAGGAATAGAAGATTAGGCTACGATAAGAGAGAAGGGTGTTGTAAATTACTCTAGGAGTTAGATGATTCTAATGAAACTCAGGCTCAAATAATCAGGAAACTAAAATGGGAAGTGTTGCAGTATATGCCTCCTGAAAAGGGAGCTGTTGGTCCCTATGTAGGGATCCTTATATATTTATAGCTTCTTGTTTGTTTGTTTGTTTTTTAAGTAGAAATGCCAGAAATCCTTTCAAGAGAGTGACTTTTGTAAGCTTTAGTAGTTCATACGTTAGTGATATGACGGGGGCTGGTAAACATTTAATGAAACCATTAGAACATAACAAGCCAATACATACCTGATGCAGAAAGCAGAGGATCATGGGAGCGTGTTTTATATTCTGATGTCCTCCTGTGTTCTTTATAGTGCTTTGGTAACAGGATTACAGAATTATAACACAAATACCTTGAAATTACACCACATGAGATGTTCCTGATTCTTTACTGTGTAAGAACCACCTACAATAGGTTTATTTCTACAGTATTTTACAGGATATCGCTACAGGAGATATTCCTCTCTGTCAGGCAAAGCTTTGGATATCTTTGAAGTCAAAAGTTAACATACACCTTAGCCAAATATATTCAAACAATTCCTGACATTTAATCCTAGTAAATATTCCCTGTCTTAGGTCAGTTAGGATCACCACTTCATTTTAAGAATGTGAAATGTCAGAATAACAGTAGAGAAAATTATTTATTTCAGCTTTTATTTATTTCATCACATTCCCAGTGGATCAGAAGTTTACATGCACTCAATTAGTATTTGGTAGGACTGCTACCAAGTTGTTTAACTTGGGTCAAATGTTTCGGGTCGCCTTCCACAAGCTTCCCACAATAAGTTGGGTGAATTTTGGCCCATTCCTCCTGACAGAGCTGGTGTAACTGAGTCAGCTGTGTAGGCCTCCTTGCTCGCACATGCTTTTTCAGTTCTGCCCACAAATGTTCTATAGGAATGAGGTCAGGGCTTTGTAATGGCCACTCCAATACCTTGACTTTGTTGTCGTTAAGCCATTTTGCCACAACTTTGGAAGTATGCTTGGGGTCATTGTCCATTTGGAAGACCTGTTTGCGACCAAGCTTTAACTTCCTGACTGATGTCTTGTCTCCTCCCTCATGATGCCATCTATTTTGTGAAGTGCTTCAGTCCCTCCTGCAGCAAAGCACCCCCACAACATGATGCTGCCACCCCCATGCTTCATGGTTGAGATGGTGTTCTTCAGCTTGCAAGCGTCCCCCTTTTTCCTCCAAACATAATGATGGTCATTATGGCCAAACAGTTCTATTTTTGTTTCAAGAGGACATTTCTCCAAAAAGTACAACCTTTGTTTCATGTGCGTAGTCTTGATTTATTATGGTGGTTTTGGAGCAGTGGCTTCTTCCTTGCTGAGTGGCCTTTCAGGTCATGTTCATATAGGACTCGTTTTACTGTGGATATAGATACTTTTGTACCTGTTTCCTCTAGCATCTTCACAAGGTCCTTTGCTGTTGAACGCAACTCCTTCCTGAGCTGTATAACGGCTGCGTGTTGCCATGGTTATTACTCTTGCGTACTATTGTTTGTACAGTCGTTGCCAAAAGTTTTGAAAAAGACACAAATATAAATTTTCACAAAGTCTGCTGCCTCAGTTTGTATGATGGCAATATGCATATAATCCGGATTGTTATGAAGAGTGATCAGATGAATTGCAAAGTCCCTCTTTGCCATGCAAATGAACTGAATCCCCTCCCAAAATTCCACCGCATTTCAGCCCTGCCACAAAAGGACCAGCTGACATCATGTCAGTGATTCTCTCGTTAACACAGGTGTGAATGTTGACGAGGACAAGGCTGGAGATCACTCTGTCATGCTGATTGAGTTCGAATAACAGACTGGAAGTTTCAAAAGGAGGGTGGTGCTTGGAATCATTGTTCTTCCTCTGTCAACCATGGTTACCTGTAAGTAAACATGTGCCGTCATCATTGCTCTGCACAAAAAGGGCTTCACAGGCAAGGATATTGCTGCCTATAAGAATGCACCTAAATCAACCATTATCGCATCATCAAGGACTTCAAGGAGAGTGGTTCAATTGTTGTGAAGAAGGCTTCAGGGCGCCCAAGAAAGTCCAGCAAGCGCCAGGACCATCTCCTAAAGTGGACTGTGGGATTGGGGCACCACCAGTACAGAGCTTGCTCAGGATTGGCAGCAGGCAGGTGTGAGTTTATCTGCACGCACATTGAGGCGAAGACTTTTGGAGGATGTTCTGGTGTCAAGAAGGGCAGCAAAGAAGCCACTTCTCTCCAGGAAAAACATCAGGGACAGACTGATATTCTGCAAAAGGTACAGGGATTGGACTGCTGAGGACTGGGGTAAAGTCATTTTCTCTGATGAATCCCCTTTCTGATTGTTTGGGGCATCCGGAAAAAAGCTTGTCCGGAGAAGACCAGGTGAGCTCTACCATCAGTCCTGTGTCATGCCAACAGTAAAGCATCCTGAGACCATTCATGTGTGGGGTTGCTTCTCAGCCAAGGGAGTGGGCTCACTCACAAGTTTGCCTAATAACACAGCCATGAATAAAGCATGGTACCAACACATCCCCCAAGAGCAACTTCTCCCAACCATCCAGGAACAGTTTGGTGACAAACAATGCCTTTTCCAGCATGATGGAGCACCTTCATGCTGGAGGCAAAAGTGATAACTAAATGGCTCGGGGAACAAAACATCAATATTTTGTGTCCATGGCCAGGAAACTCCCCAGACCTTAATCCCATTGAGAACTTGTGGTCAATCCTCAAGAGGTGGGTGGACAAACAAAAACCCACAAATTCTGACAAACTCCAAACATTGATTATGCAAGAATGGGCTGCCATCAGTGGCCCAGAAGTTAATTGATAGCATGCAAGGGTGGATTGCAGAGGTCTTGAAAAAGAAGGGTCAACACTGCAAATATTGACTCTTTTCATCAACTTCATGTAATTGTAAATAAAAGCATTTGACACTTATGAAATGCTGGTAATTATACTTCAGTGTTCCATAGCAACATCTGACAAAAATATCTAAAGACACTGAATTAGCACATTTTGTGGAAATTAAAATTTGTGTCATTCTCAAAACTTTTGGCCACGACTGTACAGATAGATGAACTTGGTACCTTCAGGCATTTGGAAATTGCTCCCAAGGATGAACCAGACTTGTGGGGGTCTACAATTTTCTTTCTGAGGTCTTGGCTGATTTATTTGGATTTTCCCATGATGTCAAGCAAAGAGGCATGGAGTTTGAAGGTAGGCCTTGAAATACATCCACAGGTACACCTCCAATTGTCTCACATTATGTCAATTAGCCTATCAGAAGCTTCTAAAGACATGACATAATTTTCTGGAATTTTCCAAGCTGTTTAAAGGCACAGTCAACTTAGTGTATGTAAACTTCTGACCAACTGGGTTTGTGATACAGTGAAATCATCTGTCTGTAATCAATTGTTGGAAACATTACTTGTGTCATGCACAAAGTTTATGTCCTAACCAACTTCCCAAAACTATAGTTTGTTAACAAGAAATGTGTGGAGTGGATGGAAAAGGAGTTTTAATGATTCTAAACTAAGTGTATGTTATCTTCTGACTTCAACTGTATCTACCTGAAATTCTGTATTATTATCTATCCTGATGCTGAGTCACTTTACCCTGTCTTCATGTACATATCTATCTCAAGTACCGCGTACCTCTGCACATTGATCTGGTACTGGTGCTCCCTGTAGAGAGCTCCACATTGATCTGGTACTGGTACTTCCTGTAGAGAGCTCCACATTGATCTGGTACTGGTACTCCCTGTATATAGCTCCACATTGATCTGGTACTGGTACTTCCTGTAGAGAGCTCCACATTGATCTGGTACTCCCTGTATATCGCTCCACATTGATCTGGTACTGGTACTCCCTGTATATAGCTCCACATTGATCTGGTACTGGTACTCCCTGTATATAGCTCCACATTGATCTGGTACTCCCTGTATATCGCTCCACATTGATCTGGTACTCCCTGTATATAGCTCCACATTGATCTGGTACTGGTACTCCCTGTATATAGCTCCACATTGATCTGGTACTGGTACTCCCTGTATATAGCTCCACATTGATCTGGTACTGGTACTCCCTGTATATCGCTCCACATTGATCTGGTACTCCCTGTATATCGCTCCACATTGATCTGGTACTGGTACTCCCTGTATATAGCTCCACATTGATCTGGTACTGGTACTCCCTATATTTAGCTCCACATTGATCTGGTACTCCCTGTATATAGCTCTACATTGTATACATTGATCTGGTACTGGTACTTCCTGTAAATAGCTCCACATTGATCTGATACTGGTACTCCATCTATATAGCTCCGCATTGATCTGGTACTGGTACTCCCTGTATATACCTCCACATTGATCTGGTACTGGTACTCCCTGTATATACCTCCGCATTGATCTGGTACTGGTACTCCCTGTATATACCTCCACATTGATCTGGTACTGGTACTCCCTGTATATACCTCCGCATTGATCTGGTACTGGTACTCCCTGTATATAGCTCCACATTGATCTGGTACTGGTACTCCCTGTATATAGCTCCACATTGATCTGGTACTGGTACTTCCTGTATATAGCTCCACATTGATCTGGTACTCGTACTCCCTGTAGAGAGCTCCACATTGATCTGGTACTCGTACTACCTGTATATAGCTCCACGTTGATCTGGTCCGTCCTGTATGTAGCTCCACATTGATCTGGTACTCGTACTCCCTGTATATAGCTCCACATTGATCTGGTACTTCCTGTATGTAGCTCCACATTGATCTGGTCCTTCCTGTATGTAGCTCCACATTGATCTGGTACTTCCTGTATGTAGCTCCACATTGATCTGGTACTTCCTGTATGTAGCTCCACATTGATCTGGTACTTCCTGTATGTAGCTCCACATTGATCTGGTCCTTCCTGTATGTAGCTCCACATTGATCTGGTACTTCCTGTATGTAGCTCCACATTGATCTGGTACTGGTACTCCCTGTATATAGCTCCACATTGATCTGGTACTTCCTGTATGTAGCTCCACATTGATCTGGTACTCGTACTCCCTGTATGTAGCTCCACATTGATCTGGTACTTCCTGTATATATCTCCACATTGATCTGGTACTTCCTGTATGTAGCTCCACATTGATCTGGTACTTCCTGTATGTAGCTCCACATTGATTTGGTACTTCCTGTATGTAGCTCCACATTGATTTGGTACTTCATGTATGTAGCTCCACATTGATCTGGTACTTCCTGTATGTAGCTCCACATTGATCTGGTACTTCCTGTATGTAGCTCCATTCGTGTGTGTGTTTTATTCCTCTTGCGTTAGTATAGAATTTCTTTAATTCTACGTCGTTGGGAACGGCTCGTAAGCAATCATTTCACGGTGAAGTCTACACCAGTTGTATTCAGCGCATGTGACAATCCAAATGTGATTGATTGATAAGGGGCATACAGTTCATTGGGAAAAGATTCTCAAATGTTTTCACATTTTGTTACGTTAATGAAAAAAAAATCTATCATCAATCTACACACTATACCCCATAATGACAAAACAAAAACAGATTTTTTTGGAATTGTTGCAAATTTATAGCAAATAAAAACTGAAATACCTTATTTACATTATTATTATTATTCAGATCATTTGCTATGAAACTCGAAATTGAGCTCAGGTGCAACTTAATTCGAGTCCACCTGTGGTAAATTCAATTGATTGGACATGATTTGGAAAGGCACACACCTGTCTATATAAGGTCCCACAGTTGACAGTCCCTGTCAGACCAAAAACCAAGCCATGATGTCGAAACAATTGTCCATTGAGCTCCGAGACAGGATTGTGTTGAGGCACACATCTGGAGAAGGGTACCAAAACATTTCTGAAGCATTGAAGGTCCCATAGAACACAGCGGCCTCTATCATTATTAAATGGAAGTTTGGAACCACCATGACTCTTCTTAGAACTGGCTGTCTGGTCAAACCGAGTAATCGGGTGAGAAGGGCCTTGGTCAGGGAGGTGAGCAAGAACCCGATGGTCACTCTGACAGAGCTTTAAACTTCCTCTGTGGCCTTTATGGTAGAGTGGCCAGGCGGAAGCCACCCCTCAGTAAAAGAAACTTGACAGCCCGCTTGGAGTTTGAAAAAAATTGATTCTCTGGTTCGATGAAACCAATGAACTCCTTGGCCTGAATGCCAAGTGTCACGTTTGGAGGAAACCTGGCACCATCCCTACGGTGAAGCATGGTGGTGGTAGCAGTTTTTTTATATATTTTTTTTACCTTTATTTAACTAGGCAAGTCAGTTAAGAACAAATTCTTATTTTCAATGACGGCCTGTGGGTTAACTGCCTGTTCAGGGGCAGAACGACAGATTTGTGCCTTGTAAGCTCGGGGATTTGAACTTCTTTCGGCTGCTAGTCCAACACTCTAACCACTAGGCTACACTGCCGCTCCGGCAGCATCAAGATGTGGAGATATTTTTAAGCGGCAGGGAATGGGAGATTAGTTAGGATCAAGGGAAATATGAAATGGGGAGCAAAGTACAGAAAGATGAAAACCTGCTCCAGAGCACTCAGACTGGGGTGAAGGTTCACCTTCCAACAGGACAATGACCCTAAGCACAGCCAAGACAACGCAGGAGTGGCTTCGGGACACGTCTCTGAATGTCCTTTTTTATTGAACCTTTATTTAACTAGGCAAGTCATTTAAGAACTAATTCTTATTTACCATGACGGCCTACCCCAGCCAAACCCTAACTACACTGGACCATTTGTGTGCCACCCTATGGGACTCCCAATCACCGTCGGTTGTGAAAGAACCTGGAATCTAACCAGGGTCTGTAGTGACACCTCTAGCGCTGTAATGTAGTGCCTTAGACTGCTGTTCCACTCGGGAGCCCGAGCGATCGAACATCTCTGGAGAGACCTGAAAATACCTGTGCAGTAACACTCCCCATCCAACCTGACAGAGCTTGAGAGGATCTGCAGAGAATAATGGGAGAAACTCCTCAAATACAGGTGAGCAGAACTTGAAGCGTCATATCCATGAAGACATGAGGCTGCAATCGCTGCCAAAGGTGCTTCAACAAAGTACATAGTAAAGGGTCTGAATACTGATGGAAATGTGGTATTTCAGTTTTTTGAGTTTTACTAAATTGGCTTTGTAATTATGGGGTATTGCGTGTAGATTGATGAGGGAAAATAATAATGTTATCAATTTTAGAATACTCATTACTGATATCCTTTATGACAGGTTAGTTGGCCCTGTTGAAAGCACCTCATTACTGATATCCTTAATGACCGGTTAGTTGGCCCTGTTGAAAGCACCTCATTACTGATATCCTTAATGACAGGTTAGTTGGCCCTGTTGAAAGCACCTCATTACTGATATCCTTAATGACAGGTTAGTTGGCCCTGTTGAAAGCACCTCATTACTGATATCCTTAATGACAGGTTAGTTGGCCCTGTTGAAAGCACCTCATTACTGATAACCTTAATGACAGGTTAGTTGGCCCTGTTGAAAGCACCTCATTACTGATATCCTTAATGACAGGTTAGTTGGCCCTGTTGAAAGCACCTCATTACTGATATCCTTAATGACAGGTTAGTTGGCCCTGTTGAAAGCACCTCATTACTGATATCCTTAATGACCGGTTAGTTGGCCCTGTTGAAAGCACCTCATTACTGATATCCTTAATGACAGGTTAGTTGGCCCTGTTGAAAGCACCTCATTACTGATATCCTTAATGACAGGTTAGTTGGCCCTGTTGAAAGCACCTCATTACTGATATCCTTAATGACCGGTTAGTTGGCCCTGTTGAAAGCACCTCATTACTGATATCCTTTATGACAGGTTAGTCGGCCCTGTTGAAAGCACCTCATTACTGATAACCTTAATGACAGGTTAGTTGACCCTGTTGAAAGCACCTCATTACTGATATCCTTAATGACCGGTTAGTTGGCCCTGTTGAAAGCACCTCATTACTGATATCCTTAATGACAGGTTAGTTGGCCCTGTTGAAAGCACCTCATTACTGATATCCTTAATGACAGGTTAGTTGGCCCTGTTGAAAGCACCTCATTACTGATATCCTTAATGACAGGTTAGTTGGCCCTGTTGACAGCACCTCATTACTGATATCCTTAATGACAGGTTAGTTGGCCCTGTTGAAAGCACCTCATTACTGATATCCTTTATGACAGGTTAGTTGGCCCTGTTGAAAGCACCTCATTACTGATATCCTTAATGACAGGTTAGTTGGCCCTGTTGACAGCACCTCATTACTGATATCCTTAATGACAGGTTAGTTGGCCCTGTTGAAAGCACCTCATTACTGATATCCTTTATGACAGGTTAGTTGGCCCTGTTGAAAGCACCTCATTACTGATATCCTTAATGACAGGTTAGTTGGCCCTGTTGAAAGCACCTCATTACTGATATCCTTACTGACAGGTTAGTTGGCCCTGTTGAAAGCACCTCATTACTGATATCCTTAATGACAGGTTAGTTGGCCCTGTTGAAAGCACCTCATTACTGATATCCTTAATGACAGGTTAGTTGGCCCTGTTGAAAGCACCTCATTACTGATATCCTTAATGACAGGTTAGTTGGCCCTGTTGAAAGCACCTCATTACTGATATCCTTAATGACAGGTTAGTTGGCCCTGTTGAAAGCACCTCATTACTGATATCCTTAATGACAGGTTAGTTGGCCCTGTTGAAAGCACCTCATTACTGATATCCTTAATGACAGGTTAGTTGGCCCTGTTGAAAGCACCTCATTACTGATATCCTTAATGACAGGTTAGTTGGCCCTGTTGACAGCACCTCATTACTGATATCCTTAATGACAGGTTAGTTGGCCCTGTTGAAAGCACCTCATTACTGATATCCTTAATGACAGGTTAGTTGGCCCTGTTGACAGCACCTCATTACTGATATCCTTAATGACAGGTTAGTTGGCCCTGTTGAAAGCACCTCATTACTGATATCCTTAATGACAGGTTAGTTGGCCCTGTTGAAAGCACCTCATTACTGATATCCTTAATGACAGGTTAGTTGGCCCTGTTGAAAGCACCTCATTACTGATATCCTTAATGACAGGTTAGTTGGCCCTGTTGAAAGCACCTCATTACTGATATCCTTAATGACAGGTTAGTTGGCCCTGTTGAAAGCACCTCATTACTGATATCCTTTATGACCTTAGCATTACTGATATCCTTTATGACCGGTTATTGGCCCTGTTGAAAGCACCTCATTACTGATATCCTTAATGACAGGTTAGTTGGCCCTGTTGAAAGCACCTCATTACTGATATCCTTAATGACCGGTTAGTTGGCCCTGTTGAAAGCACCTCATTACTGATATCCTTTATGACAGGTTAGTTGGCCCTGTTGAAAGCACCTCATTACTGATATCCTTAATGACAGGTTAGTTGGCCCTGTTGAAAGCACCTCATTACTGATATCCTTAATGACAGGTTAGTTGGCCCTGTTGAAAGCACCTCATTACTGATATCCTTTATGACAGGTTAGTTGGCCCTGTTGACAGCACCTCATTACTGATATCCTTAATGACAGGTTAGTTGGCCCTGTTGAAAGCACCTCATTACTGATATCCTTAATGACAGGTTAGTTGGCCCTGTTGAAAGCACCTCATTACTGATATCCTTTATGACCGGTTAGTTGGCCCTGTTGAAAGCACCTCATTACTGATATCCTTAATGACAGGTTAGTTGGCCCTGTTGAAAGCACCTCATTACTGATATCCTTAATGACAGGTTAGTTGGCCCTGTTGAAAGCACCTCATTACTGATATCCTTAATGACAGGTTAGTTGGCCCTGTTGAAAGCACCTCATTACTGATATCCTTAATGACCGGTTAGTTGGCCCTGTTGAAAGCACCTCATTACTGATATCCTTTATGACCGGTTAGTTGGCCCTGTTGAAAGCACCTCATTACTGATATCCTTAATGACAGGTTAGTTGGCCCTGTTGAAAGCACCTCATTACTGATATCCTTAATGACAGGTTAGTTGGCCCTGTTGAAAGCACCTCATTACTGATATCCTTTATGACAGGTTAGTTGGCCCTGTTGACAGCACCTCATTACTGATATCCTTAATGACAGGTTAGTTGGCCCTGTTGAAAGCACCTCATTACTGATATCCTTAATGACAGGTTAGTTGGCCCTGTTGAAAGCACCTCATTACTGATATCCTTTATGACCGGTTAGTTGGCCCTGTTGAAAGCACCTCATTACTGATATCCTTAATGACAGGTTAGTTGGCCCTGTTGAAAGCACCTCATTACTGATATCCTTAATGACAGGTTAGTTGTCCCTGTTGAAAGCACCTCATTACTGATATCCTTAATGACCGGTTAGTTGGCCCTGTTGAAAGCACCTCATTACTGATATCCTTAATGACAGGTTAGTTGGCCCTGTTGAAAGCACCTCATTACTGATATCCTTAATGACAGGTTAGTTGGCCCTGTTGAAAGCACCTCATTACTGATATCCTTAATGACAGGTTAGTTGGCCCTGTTGAAAGCACCTCATTACTGATATCCTTTATGACCGGTTAGTTGGCCCTGTTGAAAGCACCTCATTACTGATATCCTTAATGACAGGTTAGTTGGCCCTGTTGAAAGCACCTCATTACTGATATCCTTTATGACCGGTTAGTTGGCCCTGTTGAAAGCACCTCATTACTGATATCCTTAATGACAGGTTAGTTGGCCCTGTTGAAAGCACCTCATTACTGATATCCTTAATGACAGGTTAGTTGGCCCTGTTGAAAGCACCTCATTACTGATATCCTTTATGACAGGTTAGTTGGCCCTGTTGACAGCACCTCATTACTGATATCCTTAATGACAGGTTAGTTGGCCCTGTTGAAAGCACCTCATTACTGATATCCTTAATGACAGGTTAGTTGGCCCTGTTGAAAGCACCTCATTACTGATATCCTTTATGACCGGTTAGTTGGCCCTGTTGAAAGCACCTCATTACTGATATCCTTAATGACAGGTTAGTCGGCCCTGTTGAAAGCACCTCATTACTGATATCCTTAATGACAGGTTAGTTGGCCCTGTTGAAAGCACCTCATTACTGATATCCTTAATGACAGGTTAGTTGGCCCTGTTGAAAGCACCTCATTACTGATATCCTTAATGACAGGTTAGTTGGCCCTGTTGAAAGCACCTCATTACTGATATCCTTAATGACAGGTTAGTACTGAATCCTTAATGGCCCTGGCACCTCATTACTGATATCCTTAATGACAGGTTAGTGAAAGCACCTCATTACTGATATCCTTTATGACCGGTTAGTTGGCCCTGTTGAAAGCACCTCATTACTGATATCCTTTATGACCGGTTAGTTGGCCCTGTTGAAAGCACCTCATTACTGATATCCTTTATGACCGGTTAGTTGGCCCTGTTGAAAGCACCTCATTACTGATATCCTTAATGACAGGTTAGTTGGCCCTGTTGACAGCACCTCATTACTGATATCCTTAATGACAGGTTAGTTGGCCCTGTTGACAGCACCTCATTACTGATATCCTTAATGACAGGTTAGTTGGCCCTGTTGACAGCACCTCATTACTGATATCCTTAATGACAGGTTAGTTGGCCCTGTTGAAAGCACCTCATTACTGATATCCTTAATGACAGGTTAGTTGGCCCTGTTGAAAGCACCTCATTACTGATATCCTTAATGACAGGTTAGTTGGCCCTGTTGAAAGCACCTCATTACTGATATCCTTAATGACAGGTTAGTTGGCCCTGTTGAAAGCACCTCATTACTGATATCCTTAATGACAGGTTAGTTGGCCCTGTTGAAAGCACCTCATTACTGATATCCTTAATGACAGGTTAGTTGGCCCTGTTGAAAGCACCTCATTACTGATATCCTTAATGACCGGTTAGTTGGCCCTGTTGAAAGCACCTCATTACTGATATCCTTTATGACCGGTTAGTTGGCCCTGTTGAAAGCACCTCATTACTGATATCCTTAATGACAGGTTAGTTGGCCCTGTTGAAAGCACCTCATTACTGATATCCTTAATGACAGGTTAGTTGGCCCTGTTGAAAGCACCTCATTACTGATATCCTTTATGACCGGTTAGTTGGCCCTGTTGAAAGCACCTCATTACTGATATCCTTAATGACAGGTTAGTTGGCCCTGTTGAAAGCACCTCATTACTGATATCCTTAATGACAGGTTAGTTGGCCCTGTTGAAAGCACCTCATTACTGATATCCTTTATGACAGGTTAGTTGGCCCTGTTGACAGCACCTCATTACTGATATCCTTAATGACAGGTTAGTTGGCCCTGTTGAAAGCACCTCATTACTGATATCCTTAATGACAGGTTAGTTGGCCCTGTTGAAAGCACCTCATTACTGATATCCTTTATGACCGGTTAGTTGGCCCTGTTGAAAGCACCTCATTACTGATATCCTTAATGACAGGTTAGTCGGCCCTGTTGAAAGCACCTCATTACTGATATCCTTAATGACAGGTTAGTTGGCCCTGTTGAAAGCACCTCATTACTGATATCCTTAATGACAGGTTAGTTGGCCCTGTTGAAAGCACCTCATTACTGATATCCTTAATGACCGGTTAGTTGGCCCTGTTGAAAGCACCTCATTACTGATATCCTTAATGACCGGTTAGTTGGCCCTGTTGAAAGCACCTCATTACTGATATCCTTTATGACCGGTTAGTTGGCCCTGTTGAAAGCACCTCATTACTGATATCCTTAATGACAGGTTAGTTGGCCCTGTTGAAAGCACCTCATTACTGATATCCTTAATGACAGGTTAGTTGGCCCTGTTGAAAGCACCTCATTACTGATATCCTTTATGACAGGTTAGTTGGCCCTGTTGACAGCACCTCATTACTGATATCCTTAATGACAGGTTAGTTGGCCCTGTTGAAAGCACCTCATTACTGATATCCTTAATGACAGGTTAGTTGGCCCTGTTGAAAGCACCTCATTACTGATATCCTTAATGACAGGTTAGTTGTCCCTGTTGAAAGCACCTCATTACTGATATCCTTTATGACCGGTTAGTTGGCCCTGTTGAAAGCACCTCATTACTGATATCCTTAATGACAGGTTAGTTGGCCCTGTTGAAAGCACCTCATTACTGATATCCTTAATGACCGGTTAGTTGGCCCTGTTGAAAGCACCTCATTACTGATAACCTTAATGACAGGTTAGTTGGCCCTGTTGACAGCACCTCATTACTGATATCCTTAATGACAGGTTAGTTGGCCCTGTTGAAAGCACCTCATTACTGATATCCTTAATGACAGGTTAGTTGGCCCTGTTGAAAGCACCTCATTACTGATATCCTTAATGACAGGTTAGTTGGCCCTGTTGAAAGCACCTCATTACTGATATCCTTAATGACCGGTTAGTTGGCCCTGTTGAAAGCACCTCATTACTGATATCCTTTATGACCGGTTAGTTGGCCCTGTTGAAAGCACCTCATTACTGATATCCTTAATGACAGGTTAGTTGGCCCTGTTGAAAGCACCTCATTACTGATATCCTTAATGACCGGTTAGTTGGCCCTGTTGAAAGCACCTCATTACTGATATCCTTTATGACCGGTTAGTTGGCCCTGTTGAAAGCACCTCATTACTGATATCCTTAATGACAGGTTAGTTGGCCCTGTTGAAAGCACCTCATTACTGATATCCTTAATGACAGGTTAGTTGGCCCTGTTGAAAGCACCTCATTACTGATATCCTTTATGACAGGTTAGTTGGCCCTGTTGACAGCACCTCATTACTGATATCCTTAATGACAGGTTAGTTGGCCCTGTTGAAAGCACCTCATTACTGATATCCTTAATGACAGGTTAGTTGGCCCTGTTGAAAGCACCTCATTACTGATATCCTTTATGACCGGTTAGTTGGCCCTGTTGAAAGCACCTCATTACTGATATCCTTAATGACAGGTTAGTCGGCCCTGTTGAAAGCACCTCATTACTGATATCCTTAATGACAGGTTAGTTGGCCCTGTTGAAAGCACCTCATTACTGATATCCTTAATGACAGGTTAGTTGGCCCTGTTGAAAGCACCTCATTACTGATATCCTTAATGACAGGTTAGTTGGCCCTGTTGAAAGCACCTCATTACTGATATCCTTAATGACAGGTTAGTTGGCCCTGTTGAAAGCACCTCATTACTGATATCCTTTATGACCGGTTAGTTGGCCCTGTTGAAAGCACCTCATTACTGATATCCTTTATGACCGGTTAGTTGGCCCTGTTGAAAGCACCTCATTACTGATATCCTTTATGACCGGTTAGTTGGCCCTGTTGAAAGCACCTCATTACTGATATCCTTAATGACAGGTTAGTTGGCCCTGTTGACAGCACCTCATTACTGATATCCTTAATGACAGGTTAGTTGGCCCTGTTGACAGCACCTCATTACTGATATCCTTAATGACAGGTTAGTTGGCCCTGTTGACAGCACCTCATTACTGATATCCTTAATGACAGGTTAGTTGGCCCTGTTGACAGCACCTCATTACTGATATCCTTAATGACAGGTTAGTTGGCCCTGTTGAAAGCACCTCATTACTGATATCCTTAATGACAGGTTAGTTGGCCCTGTTGAAAGCACCTCATTACTGATATCCTTAATGACAGGTTAGTTGGCCCTGTTGAAAGCACCTCATTACTGATATCCTTAATGACAGGTTAGTTGGCCCTGTTGAAAGCACCTCATTACTGATATCCTTAATGACAGGTTAGTTGGCCCTGTTGAAAGCACCTCATTACTGATATCCTTAATGACAGGTTAGTTGGCCCTGTTGAAAGCACCTCATTACTGATATCCTTAATGACCGGTTAGTTGGCCCTGTTGACAGCACCTCATTACTGATATCCTTAATGACAGGTTAGTTGGCCCTGTTGAAAGCACCTCATTACTGATATCCTTAATGACAGGTTAGTTGGCCCTGTTGAAAGCACCTCATTACTGATATCCTTAATGACAGGTTAGTTGGCCCTGTTGAAAGCACCTCATTACTGATATCCTTTATGACCGGTTAGTTGGCCCTGTTGAAAGCACCTCATTACTGATATCCTTAATGACAGGTTAGTTGGCCCTGTTGAAAGCACCTCATTACTGATATCCTTTATGACCGGTTAGTTGGCCCTGTTGAAAGCACCTCATTACTGATATCCTTAATGACAGGTTAGTTGGCCCTGTTGAAAGCACCTCATTACTGATATCCTTAATGACAGGTTAGTTGGCCCTGTTGAAAGCACCTCATTACTGATATCCTTAATGACAGGTTAGTTGGCCCTGTTGAAAGCACCTCATTACTGATATCCTTAATGACAGGTTAGTTGGCCCTGTTGAAAGCACCTCATTACTGATATCCTTAATGACAGGTTAGTTGGCCCTGTTGAAAGCACCTCATTACTGATATCCTTTATGACCGGTTAGTTGGCCCTGTTGAAAGCACCTCATTACTGATATCCTTTATGACCGGTTAGTTGGCCCTGTTGAAAGCACCTCATTACTGATATCCTTTATGACCGGTTAGTTGGCCCTGTTGAAAGCACCTCATTACTGATATCCTTAATGACAGGTTAGTTGGCCCTGTTGACAGCACCTCATTACTGATATCCTTAATGACAGGTTAGTTGGCCCTGTTGACAGCACCTCATTACTGATATCCTTAATGACAGGTTAGTTGGCCCTGTTGACAGCACCTCATTACTGATATCCTTAATGACAGGTTAGTTGGCCCTGTTGAAAGCACCTCATTACTGATATCCTTAATGACAGGTTAGTTGGCCCTGTTGAAAGCACCTCATTACTGATATCCTTAATGACAGGTTAGTTGGCCCTGTTGAAAGCACCTCATTACTGATATCCTTAATGACAGGTTAGTTGGCCCTGTTGAAAGCACCTCATTACTGATATCCTTAATGACAGGTTAGTTGGCCCTGTTGAAAGCACCTCATTACTGATATCCTTAATGACCGGTTAGTTGGCCCTGTTGAAAGCACCTCATTACTGATATCCTTAATGACAGGTTAGTTGGCCCTGTTGAAAGCACCTCATTACTGATATCCTTAATGACCGGTTAGTTGGCCCTGTTGAAAGCACCTCATTACTGATATCCTTAATGACAGGTTAGTTGGCCCTGTTGAAAGCACCTCATTACTGATATCCTTAATGACAGGTTAGTTGGCCCTGTTGAAAGCACCTCATTACTGATATCCTTAATGACAGGTTAGTTGGCCCTGTTGAAAGCACCTCATTACTGATATCCTTAATGACAGGTTAGTTGGCCCTGTTGAAAGCACCTCATTACTGATATCCTTAATGACCGGTTAGTTGGCCCTGTTGAAAGCACCTCATTACTGATATCCTTAATGACAGGTTAGTTGGCCCTGTTGAAAGCACCTCATTACTGATATCCTTAATGACAGGTTAGTTGGCCCTGTTGAAAGCACCTCATTACTGATATCCTTAATGACAGGTTAGTTGGCCCTGTTGAAAGCACCTCATTACTGATATCCTTAATGACCGGTTAGTTGGCCCTGTTGAAAGCACCTCATTACTGATATCCTTAATGACAGGTTAGTTGGCCCTGTTGAAAGCACCTCATTACTGATATCCTTAATGACCGGTTAGTTGGCCCTGTTGAAAGCACCTCATTACTGATATCCTTAATGACAGGTTAGTTGGCCCTGTTGAAAGCACCTCATTACTGATAACCTTAATGACAGGTTAGTTGACCCTGTTGAAAGCACCTCATTACTGATATCCTTAATGACCGGTTAGTTGGCCCTGTTGAAAGCACCTCATTACTGATATCCTTAATGACAGGTTAGTTGGCCCTGTTGAAAGCACCTCATAACTGATATCCTTAATGACAGGTTAGTTGGCCCTGTTGAAAGCACCTCATTACTGATATCCTTAATGACAGGTTAGTTGGCCCTGTTGAAAGCACCTCATTACTGATAACCTTAATGACAGGTATAATGAAAATATTACTGATATCCTTAATGACATTGGCCCTGTTGAATTTACTGTATGGTTATAATTATACCAGGAAAGCACCTTTACTGATATCCACAGGTTAGTTGGCCCTGGGCTGATAACCTTAATGACAGGTTCCCTGAAAGCACCATTAAAATTATACCAGACAAGGCAGTTAACAGGTGACACCTAACTTCAAAGTGCAGGTTAGTTGGCAAAGAGATTAAAACAGCATTAAAATAACAGATTCATTAAAACAGCATTAAAATAACAGATTCATTAAAACAGCATTAAAATAACAGATTCATTAAAACAGCATTAAAATAACAGATTCATTAAAACCAGACAAGGCAGTTGATTGACTTAACTTCAAATAACAGATTCATTAAAACAGCATTAAAATAACAGATTCATTAAAACATCAGTAAAATAACAGATTCATTAAAACATCATTAAAATAACAGATTCATTAAAACATCATTAAAATAACAGATTCATTAAAACAGCATTAAAATAACAGATTCATTAAAACAGCATTAAAATAACAGATTCATTAAAACATCAGTAAAATAACAGATTCATTAAAACATCATTAAAATAACAGATTCATTAAAACATCATTAAAATAACAGATTCATTAAAACATCTTCAGTATCAGGATGAACCTCTATGGTTGAACCTGCTATACAGACTGACAGGATGAACCTCTGTGGTTGAACCTGCTATACAGACTGACAGGATGAACCTCTATGGTTGAACCTGCTATACAGACTGACAGGATGAACCTCTATGGTTGAACCTGCTATACAGACTGACAGGATGAACCTCTATGGTTGAACCTGCTATACAGACTGACAGGATGAACCTCTATGGTTGAACCTGCTATACAGACTGACAGGATGAACCTCTATGGTTGAACCTGCTATACAGACTGACAGGATGAACCTCTATGGTTGAACCTGCTATACAGACTGACAGGATGAACCTCTATGGTTGAACCTGCTATACAGACTGACAGGATGAACCTCTATGGTTGAACCTGCTATACAGACTGACAGGATGAACCTCTATGGTTGAACCTGCTATACAGACTGACAGGATGAACCTCTATGGTTGAACCTGCTATACAGACTGACAGGATGAACCTCTATGGTTGAACCTGCTATACAGACTGACAGGATGAACCTCTATGGTTGAACCTGCTATACAGACTGACAGGATGAACCTCTATGGTTGAACCTGCTATACAGACTGACAGGATGAACCTCTATGGTTGAACCTGCTATACAGACTGACAGACTGACAGGATGAACCTCTATGGTTGAACCTGCTATACAGACTGACAGGATGAACCTCTATGGTTGAACCTGCTATACAGACTGACAGGATGAACCTCTATGGTTGAACCTGCTATACAGACTGACAGGATGAACCTCTATGGTTGAACCTGCTATACAGACTGACAGGATGAACCTCTATGGTTGAACCTGCTATACAGACTGACAGGATGAACCTCTATGGTTGAACCTGCTATACAGACTGACAGGATGAACCTCTATGGTTGAACCTGCTATACAGACTGACAGGATGAACCTCTATGGTTGAACCTGCTATACAGACTGACAGGATGAACCTCTATGGTTGAACCTGCTATACAGACTGACAGGATGAACCTCTATGGTTGAACCTGCTATACAGACTGACAGACTGACAGGATGAACCTCTATGGTTGAACCTGCTATACAGACTGACAGGATGAACCTCTATGGTTGAACCTGCTATACAGACTGACAGGATGAACCTCTATGGTTGAACCTGCTATACAGACTGACAGGGTGAACCTCTATGGTTGAACCTGCTATACAGACTGACAGGATGAACCTCTATGGTTGAACCTGCTATACAGACTGACAGGATGAACCTCTATGGTTGAACCTGCTATACAGACTGACAGGGTGAACCTCTATGGTTGAACCTGCTATACAGACTGACAGACTGACAGGATGAACCTCTATGGTTGAACCTGCTATACAGACTGACAGGATGAACCTCTATGGTTGAACCTGCTATACAGACTGACAGGATGAATCTCTATGGTTGAACCTGCTATACAGACTGACAGGGTGAACCTCTATGGTTGAACCTGCTATACAGACTGACAGGGTGAACCTCTATGGTTGAACCTGCTATACAGACTGACAGGATGAACCTCTATGGTTGAACCTGCTATACAGACTGACAGGATGAACCTCTATGGTTGAACCTGCTATACAGACTGACAGGATGAACCTCTATGGTTGAACCTGCTATACAGACTGACAGGGTGAACCTCTATGGTTGAACCTGCTATACAGACTGACAGGATGAACCTCTATGGTTGAACCTGCTATACAGACTGACAGGGTGAACCTCTATGGTTGAACCTGCAACCTGCTATACAGACTGACAGGATGAACCTCTATGGTTGAACCTGCTATACAGACTGACAGGATGAACCTCTATGGTTGAACCTGCTATACAGACTGACAGGGTGAACCTCTATGGTTGAACCTGCTATACAGACTGACAGGATGAACCTCTATGGTTGAACCTGCTATACAGACTGACAGGATGAACCTCTATGGTTGAACCTGCTATACAGACTGACAGGGTGAACCTCTATGGTTGAACCTGCTATACAGACTGACAGGATGAACCTCTATGGTTGAACCTGCTATACAGACTGACAGGGTGAACCTCTATGGTTGAACCTGCTATACAGACTGACAGGATGAACCTCTATGGTTGAACCTGCTATACAGACTGACAGGTTGAACCTGCTATACAGACTGACAGGATGAACCTCTATGGTTGAACCTGCTATACAGACTGACAGGATGAACCTCTATGGTTGAACCTGCTATACAGACTGACAGGGTGAACCTCTATGGTTGAACCTGCTATACAGACTGACAGGATGAACCTCTATGGTTGAACCTGCTATACAGACTGACAGGATGAACCTCTATGGTTGAACCTGCTATACAGACTGACAGGGTGAACCTCTATGGTTGAACCTGCTATACAGACTGACAGGGTGAACCTCTATGGTTGAACCTGCTATACAGACTGACAGGATGAACCTCTATGGTTGAACCTGCTATACAGACTGACAGGGTGAACCTCTATGGTTGAACCTGCTATACAGACTGACAGGATGAACCTCTATGGTTGAACCTGCTATACAGACTGACAGGATGATCCTCTATGGTTGAACCTGCTATACAGACTGACAGGGTGAACCTCTATGGTTGAACCTGCTATACAGACTGACAGGATGAACCTCTATGGTTGAACCTGCTATACAGACTGACAGGATGAACCTCTATGGTTGAACCTGCTATACAGACTGACAGGATGAACCTCTATGGTTGAACCTGCTATACAGACTGACTGAGGGTGAACCTCTATGGTTGAACCTGCTATACAGACTGACAGGATGAACCTCTATGGTTGAACCTGCTATACAGACTGACAGGGTGAACCTCTATGGTTGAACCTGCTATACAGACTGACAGGATGAACCTCTATGGTTGAACCTGCTATACAGACTGACAGGATGAACCTCTATGGTTGAACCTGCTATACAGACTGACAGGGTGAATCTCTATGGTTGAACCTGCTATACAGACTGACAGGATGACAGTTGGCAGGAGGCCATGTTCTAGTCTTCATACTTTAGCTATGGGATTTCACTCATTTGATTTCACTCATTTCACTCAGTTATATCCTACCACTTGCTGATTGAAATTTGGTTTAGATAATACATTAATTTATATTGAAAGCAAGCTTCTCTTAATAATTTTGCAGTTAACAGTTTCCTAATGTTACTGCATGCAACAGAAACACAAGGGCCAGTCAGGCTTGTTCGCACGCCTGCCTGAGTGAGCTATCTCTCCTCTCCCTCCTCCCTTTCCCTCCCTCTCTCCCCTCCCTCCTGTCCCTCAGTCACTATGCCTCCCTCTATCCACTCCCTTCTGTCCCTCAGTCACTTTGCCCCCTGTCTCTCCCCTCCTCCCACTCCTCTCACTCCTCTCTCTCTCCCGCCCTCTATCCCCACTTTCCCCTCCTTTACCTTCTCTCCCTACTCCCTTTCCCTCTCTCCCCTCCTTCCTCTCCCTTCTCCCTTTCCCTCTCTCCCCTCCTTCCTCTCCCTTCTCCCTTTCCCTCTCTCCCCCCTTCCTCTCCCTTCTCCCTTTCCCTCCTCTCTCCCTCTCCTTCCTCTCCCCTCCTCCTCCCTTTCCCTCTCTCCCCTCCTTCCTCTCCCTTCTCCCTTCCCTCTCTCCCCTCCTTCCTCTCCCTTCTCCCTTTCCCTCTCTCCCTCCTTCCTCTCCCTTCTCCCTTTCCCTCTCTCCCCTCCTTCCTCTCCCTTCTCCCTTTCCCTCTCTCCCCTCCTTCCTCTCCTTCCTCCCTTACCCTCCCTCTCTCCCCTCCATCTCCCTTCTCCCTTTCCCTCTCTCCCCTCCTTCCCCTCCTCACCCTCATCACACACACACACACACACACACACACACACACACACACATGTTCTGCAAACACACACACACACACACACACCATTCATGTTCTGATCTTCTGTACACAAGCACACACACACACCAGTCATGTTCTGATCTTCTGTACACACACACACCAGTCATGTTCTGATCTTCTGTACACAAGCACACACACACACCAGTCATGTTCTGATGTTCTGCACACACACACACACCAGTCATGTTCTGATGTTCTGCACATACAGACAAGTGGATCTTAACAACAATTTTCCATTAGAGTAATGCTCTTCATGACTGAACACTGGGGAGGGGGACAGAAAGGACAGCACTGTTGGACTGGGTTACAATCTACGCAAACAGACGGGACGGCACTGGGTTACAATCTACGATAACAGACGGAACGTCACTGGGTTACAATCTACGGTAACAGACGGGACGGCACTGGGTTACAATCTACGGTAACAGACGGAACGGCACTGTTGGACTGGGTTACAATCTACGATAACAGACGGGACGGCACTGGGTTACAATCTACGATAACAGACGGAACGTCACTGGGTTACAATCTACGGTAACAGACGGGACGGCACTGGGTTACAATCTACGGTAACAGACGGAACGGCACTGTTGGACTGGGTTACAATCTACGGTAACAGACGGGACTGCTGGACTGAGTTACAATCTACGGTAACAGACGGAACGGCACTGATGGACTGGGTTACAATCTACGATAACAGACGGGACGGCACTGGGTTACAATCTACGGTAACAGACGGAACGGCACTGTTGGACTGGGTTACAATCTACGGTAACAGACGGGACTGCTGGACTGAGTTACAATCTACGGTAACAGACGGAACGGCACTGATGGACTGGGTTACAATCTACGATAACAGACGGGGACGGCACTGGGTTACAATCTACGGTAACAGACGGAACGGCACTGGGTTACAATCTACGGTAACAGACGGGACGGCACTGTTGGACTGGGATACAATCTACGGTAACAGACGGGACTGCTGGACTGGGTTACAATCTACGGTAACAGACGGAACGGCACTGCTGGACTGGGTTACAATCTACGATAACAGACGGAACGGCACTGGGTTACAATCTACGGTAACAGACGGGACTGCACTGGGTTACAATCTACGGTAACAGACGGGACGGCACTGGGTTACAATCTACGGTAACAGACGGCACTGTTGGACTGGGTTACAATCTACGATAACAGACGGGACGGCACTGGGTTACAATCTACGATAACAGACGGAACGTCACTGGGTTACAATCTACGGTAACAGACGGGACGGCACTGGGTTACAATCTACGGTAACAGACGGAACGGCACTGTTGGACTGGGTTACAATCTACGGTAACAGACGGGACTGCTGGACTGAGTTACAATCTACGGTAACAGACGGAACGGCACTGATGGACTGGGTTACAATCTACGATAACAGACGGGACGGCACTGGGTTACAATCTACGGTAACAGACGGAACGGCACTGTTGGACTGGGTTACAATCTACGGTAACAGACGGGACTGCTGGACTGAGTTACAATCTACGGTAACAGACGGAACGGCACTGATGGACTGGGTTACAATCTACGATAACAGACGGGACGGCACTGGGTTACAATCTACGGTAACAGACGGAACGGCACTGGGTTACAATCTACGGTAACAGACGGGACGGCACTGTTGGACTGGGATACAATCTACGGTAACAGACGGGACTGCTGGACTGGGTTACAATCTACGGTAACAGACGGAACGGCACTGCTGGACTGGGTTACAATCTACGATAACAGACGGAACGGCACTGGGTTACAATCTACGGTAACAGACGGGACTGCACTGGGTTACAATCTACGCTAACAGACGGGACGGCACTGGGTTACAATCTACGGTAACAGACGGGACTGTTGGACTGGGTTACAATCTACGCTAACAGACGGGACGGCACTGGGTTACAATCTACGGTAACAGACGGAACGGCACTGTTGGACTGGGTTACAATCTACGGTAACAGACGGGACCGCTGGACTGGGTTACAATCTACGCTAACAGACGGGACGGCACTGGGTTACAATCTACGGTAACAGACGGAACTGCTGGACACACACACACACACACACACACACACACACACACGTGACCAGACAGTGTATTTACAAGGAAAAGGACCAGAGTAGCACAACATCACAGAGCCTCTCTCTCCTGGGTGACAACAGACCAGAACAGAGCCTCTCTCTCCTGGGTGATAACAGACCAGAACAGAGCCTCTCTCTCCTGGGTGATAACAGACCAGAACAGAGCCTCTCTCTCCTGGGTGACAACAGACCAGAACAGAGCCTCTCTCCTGGGTGACAACAGACCAGAACAGAGCCTCTCTCTCCTGGGTGATAACAGACCAGAACAGAGCCTCTCTCTTCGGTGACAACAGACCAGAACAGAGCCTCTCTCTCCTGGGTGACAACAGACCAGAACAGAGCCTCTCTCCTGGGTGACAACAGACCAGAACAGAGCCTCTCTCTTCGGTGACAACAGACCAGAACAGAGCCTCTCTCTTCGGTGACAACAGACCAGAACAGAGCCTCTCTCTCCTGGGTGATAACAGACCAGAACAGAGCCTCTCTCCTGGGTGATAACAGACCAGAACAGAGCCTCTCTCTCCTGGGTGTTAACAGACCAGAACAGAGCCTCTCTCTCCTGGGTGACAACAGACCAGAACAGAGCCTCTCTCCTGGGTGACAACAGACCAGAACAGAGCCTCTCTCTCCTGGGTGATAACAGACCAGAACAGAGCCTCTCTCTCCTGGGTGATAACAGACCAGAACAGAGCCTCTCTCTCCTGGGTGACAACAGACCAGAACAGAGCCTCTCTCTCCTGGGTGACAACAGACCAGAACAGAGCCTCTCTCTCCTGGGTGATAACAGACCAGAACAGAGCCTCTCTCTCCTGGTTGACAACAGACCAGAACAGAGCCGCTCTCTCCTGGGTGATAACAGACCAGAACAGAGCCTCTCTCTCCTGGGTGACAACAGACCAGAACAGAGCCTCTCTCCTGGGTGACAACAGACCAGAACAGAGCCTCTCTCTCTTCGGTGACAACAGACCAGAACAGAGCCCCTCTCTCCTGGGTGACAACAGACCAGAACAGAGCCTCTCTCTCCTGGGTGACAACAGACCAGAACAGAGCCTCTCTCTCTTCGGTGACAACAGACCAGAACAGAGCCCCTCTCTCCTGGGTGACAACAGACCAGAACAGAGCCTCTCTCTCCTGGGTGATAACAGACCAGAACAGAGCCTCTCTCTCCTGGGTGATAACAGACCAGAACAGAGCCTCTCTCTCCTGGGTGATAACAGACCAGAACAGAGCCTCTCTCTCCTGGGTGATAACAGACCAGAACAGAGCCTCTCTCCTGGGTGACAACAGACCAGAACAGAGCCTCTCTCCTGGGTGATAACAGACCAGAACAGAGCCTCTCTCTCCTGGGTGATAACAGACCAGAACAGAGTCTCTCTCTCCTGGGTGACAACAGACCAGAACAGAGCCTCTCTCTCCTGGGTGATAACAGACCAGAACAGAGCCTCTCTCTCCTGGGTGACAACAGACCAGAACAGAGCCTCTCTCTCCTGGGTGATAACAGACCAGAACAGAGCCTCTCTCTCCTGGGTGATAACAGACCAGAACAGAGTCTCTCTCTCCTGGGTGACAACAGACCAGAACAGAGCCTCTCTCTCCTGGGTGACAACAGACCAGAACAGAGCCTCTCTCACTTCGGTGACAACAGACCAGAACAGAGCCCCTCTCTCCTGGGTGATAACAGACCAGAACAGAGCCTCTCTCTCCTGGGTGACAACAGACCAGAACAGAGCCTCTCTCTCTTCGGTGACAACAGACCAGAACAGAGCCTCTCTCTCCTGGGTGATAACAGACCAGAACAGAGCCTCTCTCTCTGGGTGACAACAGACCAGAACAGAGCCTCTCTCTCCTGGGTGACAACAGACCAGAACAGAGCCTCTCTCCTGGGTGATAACAGACCAGAACAGAGCCTCTCTCTCTGGGTGATAACAGACCAGAACAGAGCCTCTCTCCTGGGTGATAACAGACCAGAACAGAGCCTCTCTCCTGGGTGACAACAGACCAGAACAGAGCCTCTCTCCTGGGTGACAACAGACCAGAACAGAGCCTCTCTCTCCTGGGTGATAACAGACTAGAACAGAGCCTCTCTCTCTTCGGTGACAACAGACCAGAACAGAGCCTCTCTCTCCTGGGTGATAACAGACCAGAACAGAGCCTCTCTCTCCTGGGTGATAACAGACCAGAACAGAGCCTCTCTCTCCTGGGTGACAACAGACCAGAACAGAGCCCCTCTCTCCTGGGTGATAACAGACCAGAACAGAGCCTCTCTCTCCTGGGTGATAACAGACCAGAACAGAGCCTCTCTCTCCTGGGTGATAACAGACCAGAACAGAGCCTCTCTCCTGGGTGACAACAGACCAGAACAGAGCCTCTCTCTCCTGGGTGACAACAGACCAGAACAGAGCCTCTCTCTCTTCGGTGACAACAGACCAGAACAGAGCCTCTCTCTCCTGGGTGACAACAGACCAGAACAGAGCCTCTCTCTCCTGGGTGACAACAGACCAGAACAGAGCCTCTCTCTCCTGGGTGACAACAGACCAGAACAGAGCCCCTCTCTCCTGGGTGATAACAGACCAGAACAGAGCCTCTCTCTCCTGGGTGATAACAGACCAGAACAGAGCCTCTCTCTCCTGGGTGATAACAGACCAGAACAGAGCCTCTCTCCTGGGTGACAACAGACCAGAACAGAGCCTCTCTCTTCGGTGACAACAGACCAGAACAGAGCCTTTCTCTCCTGGGTGATAACAGACCAGAACAGAGCCTCTCTCTCCTGGGTGACAACAGACCAGAACAGAGCCTCTCTCTCCTGGGTGACAACAGACCAGAACAGAGCCTCTCTCCTGGGTGACAACAGACCAGAACAGAGCCCCTCTCTCCTGGGTGACAACAGACCAGAACAGAGCCTCTCTCTCCTGGGTGACAACAGACCAGAACAGAGCCTCTCTCTTCGGTGACAACAGACCAGAACAGAGCCCCTCTCTCCTGGGTGATAACAGACCAGAACAGAGCCTCTCTCTCCTGGGTGATAACAGACCAGAACAGAGCCTCTCTCTCCTGGGTGATAACAGACCAGAACAGAGCCTCTCTCTCCTGGGTGACAACAGACCAGAACAGAGCCTCTCTCTCCTGGGTGACAACAGACCAGAACAGAGCCTCTCTCTTCGGTGACAACAGACCAGAACAGAGCCTCTCTCTCCTGGGTGATAACAGACCAGAACAGAGCCTCTCTCTCCTGGGTGACAACAGACCAGAACAGAGCCCCTCTCTCCTGGGTGACAACAGACCAGAACAGAGCCTCTCTCTCCTGGGTGATAACAGACCAGAACAGAGCCCCTCTCTCCTGGGTGACAACAGACCAGAACAGAGCCTCTCTCTCCTGGGTGACAACAGACCAGAACAGAGCCTCTCTCTCCTGGGTGACAACAGACCAGAACAGAGCCTCTCTCTCCTGGGTGATAACAGACCAGAACAGAGCCTCTCTCTCCTGGGTGACAACAGACCAGAACAGAGCCTCTCTCTCCTGGGTGACAACAGACCAGAACAGAGCCTCTCTCCTGGGTGATAACAGACCAGAACAGAGCCCCTCTCTCCTGGGTGACAACAGACCAGAACAGAGCCTCTCTCTCCTGGGTGATAACAGACCAGAACAGAGCCCCTCTCTCCTGGGTGACAACAGACCAGAACAGAGCCTCTCTCTCCTGGGTGATAACAGACCAGAACAGAGCCTCTCTCTCCTGGGTGATAACATACCAGAACAGAGCCTCTCTCTGCTGGGTGATAACAGACCAGAACAGAGCCTCTCTCTCTCTCCTGGCCGTCATTGAAAATAAGAATTTGTTCTCAAGTTCCTAACTGACTTGCTTAGTTAGATAAAGGTAAAAAAAAATAAAAAATTAATGACAGCGGCCAGGTTACAGCGATACGCCTTGGCATCCCAAATGGCACCCTGTTCCTCAACATCACTGTTTAATCAGTGAATCGAGACTGCAGTTTATTTTGCCCTGCTGATATGAAGGGAGACACTGGAGTCCCAACCAGGAGACACTGGAGTCATAGCCAGGAGACACTGGAGTCACAGCCAGGAGACACTGGAGTCACAGCCAGGAGACACTGGAGTCCCAACCAGGAGACACTGGAGTCCCAACCAGGAGACACTGGAGTCCCGACCAGGAGACACTGGAGTCCCGACCAGGAGACACTGGAGTCACAACGAGGCGACACTGGAGTCACAACGAGGAGACACTGGAGTCCCAACCAGGAGACACTGGAGTCCCAACCAGGAGACACTGGAGTCCCAACCAGGAGACACTGGAGTCCCAACCAGGAGACACTGGAGTCCCAACGAGGAGACACTGGAGTCCCAACCAGGAGACACTGGAGTCCCAACCAGGAGACACTGGAGTCACAACGAGGAGACACTGGAGTCACAACGAGGAGACACTGGAGTCACAACGAGGAGACACTGGAGTCCCAACCAGGAGACACTGGAGTCCCAACCAGGAGACACTGGAGTCCCAACCAGGAGACACTGGAGTCCCAACCAGGAGACACTGGAGTCCCAACCAGGAGACACTGGAGTCCCAACCAGGAGACACTGGAGTCCCAACCAGGAGACATTGGAGTCCCAACCAGGAGACACTGGAGTCACAACGAGGAGACACTGGAGTCCCAACGAGGAGACACTGGAGTCCCAACCAGGAGACACTGGAGTCCCAACCAGGAGACACTGGAGTCACAACGAGGAGACACTGGAGTCACAACGAGGAGACACTGGAGTCACAACGAGGAGACACTGGAGTCCCAACCAGGAGACACTGGAGTCCCAACCAGGAGACACTGGAGTCCCAACCAGGAGACACTGGAGTCCCAACCAGGAGACACTGGAGTCCCAACCAGGAGACACTGGAGTCCCAACCAGGAGACACTGGAGTCACAACCAGGAGACACTGGAGTCACAACCAGGAGACACTGGAGTCACAACCAGGAGACACTGGAGTCACAACCAGGAGACACTGGAGTCACAAGTAGGATTACGATGCTTCTGACTTCGTCATGAATTGCAGATGGATAAATGCTAACTTGATGCCTTAAAATTATCGAAACCAAACAAATAACCATAATAGTTTTTATTTTGTTTGGCCTAATGTTCTGCATCTCTGTTCTGAAACGCTGCAGGAGACTTTACTAGTTGATTTGTTTTTGTTCAGTGAGTGTTGGGGTGAATTCTTGATCTTCACCGAGACTCATTTGTTATAGAGCTTAGAGAATCACTATGTGTTGCTGGTCTAAGACCTCATTGCTGTGGAGTTAACTAATGGAAAACAAATATTGTATCTGAAAAAACGGCTTGCTGGAGCTTATCTGAGCAGTTGGCTTCTGAGCTTTCACTCTCTTTGTGCTTATGTACTGATTGACTTAGATCTACCCACTACAGGCAGTCTGGCTGAGTCAGTTTGATTGGCTCTTGGTCACCACCACAGGGCTGTCCGGTCAGAACACGAACACACATACCCAGCTGCTTCCATTTGAAAATGTCTTCTATACTTGTGTGGTTCCAGAAAAGGCAGAGGAAAACAAACATTAGAAGATACTTCGATAAATATGAAATACAACAATCAGGCAAACTATGAATGGAGCATTTACAAGACGATGAATGGAAGGGGATGTACAATTGAAGTCAGAAGTTCTGTCATGGCTGATGAAAGGAGCAGACCAAGGCGCAGCGTGGTGAGCGTTCATGTTCTTTAATTAAGGAAAGACGCCGAACAAAACAATACACACTACAAAACAAAACCGTGAAGCTTAAGTGCCATAAAGAAAGTCAACTTCCCACCAAGATAGGTGGGAAAAAGGGCTTCCTAAGTATGGTTCTCAATCAGAGACAACAACAAACAGCTGCCTCTGATTAAGAACCACACCCAGCCAAACACAAATAAATAGAAAACATGGGAAAAAAGGAACTAGAATGCCCACCCTAGTCACACCCTGGCCTAACTATAATAGAGAATAAAAGCCTCTTTACGGTCAAGGCATGACAGTCCCCCCCCCCCAAAGGTGCGGCCTCCGGCTGCAAAACCTGACTCTACAGGGGAGGGTCTGGGTGGGCTTGCTTTACGGTGGCGGCTCTGGTGCAGGACGTGGACCCACCTCCACCCCTTGCTCCCCCCACTTTGGTGGTGTTTCTGGATGCTGGGACCCTCGCCGCAGACCCCGGACTGGCGACCCTCGTAGCGGGCCCCGGACTGGCGACCCTCTTAGCGGGCCCCGGACTGGCGACCCTCGTAGCGAGCCCCGGACTGGCGACCCTCGTAGCGAGCCCCGGACTGGCGACCCTCGTAGCGGGCCCCGGACTGGCGACCCTTGATGGGGGCTCCGGACTGGAGACCGGACTGTAAATGTGACAAGTTTACACACACCTTAGCCAAATACATTTAAACTCAGTTATCCACAATTTCTGACATTTAATCAGAGTAAAAATTCCCTGTCTTTGTTCAGTTAGGATCTCCACTTTATTTTCAGAATGTGAAATGTCAGAATAATAGTAGAGAGAATAGTTTTTATTTAAGATTTGATTTCTTTCATCACATGCCCAGTGGGTCAGAAGTTTCCATACATTGTGGAGAACAAGTATTTGATAACCTGCAAAATCAGCAGTGTTTCCTACTTAATTATTATTACGTGATTAAACTAATCATGTAAATGTAATTAACTAGGAAGGCGGGGCACCAAAGAAAATCTTCAGATTACAAAGTTATAATTTTCCAAGTATAACTCTTCAGATATTTTAATATCTAATAAATTAGTCTTTTAATTAATGATTTATTCTTTACCTCAAGTTAGTCCCATTCCAAACGTGGTAAATCTGCACAAACCCAGTCTTCACTATGAATCATCCATACAGTAATTGTCACAATCATTTATTTACTAACTAACTAAATAATCACAGAAATGCAGAAACAAACAAACAGTACATTTACATTTACATTTAAGTCATTTGGCAGACGCTCTTATCCAGAGCGACTTACAAATTGGTGAATTCACCTTATGACATCCAGTGGAACAGCCACTCCGTGATACAGAGAAGAGCAGTCTCAGTTGAATGACTAGTCTTGAAACCTGACTGATTTGGATCAAGAAGGTCATTCTGAGAGAGATAGCGGGAGAGCTGGCCAAGGACGGCACGTTCAAGAGTTTTGGAGAGAAAAGAAAGAAGGGATACTGGTTTGTAGTTGTTGACATCGGAGGGATCGAGTGTAGGTTTTTTCAGAAGGGGTGCAACTCTCGCTCTCTTGAAGACGGAAGGGACGTAGCCAGCGGTCAGGGATGAGTTGATGAGCGAGGTGAGGTAAGGGAGAAGGTCTCTGGAAATGGTCTGAAGAAGAGAGGAGGGGATAGGGTCAAGCGGGCAGGTTGTTGGGCGGCCGGCCGTCACAAGAAGCGAGATTTCATCTGGAGAGAGAGGGGAGAAAGAGGTCAGAGCACAGGGTAGGGCAGTGTGAGCAGAACCAGCGGTGTCGTTTGACTTAGCAAACGAGGATCGGATGTCGTCGATCTTCTTTTCAAAATGGTTGACGAAGTCATCTGCAGAGAGGGAGGAGGGGGGAGGGGGAGGAGGATTCAGGAGGGAGGAGAAGGTGGCAAAGAGCTTCCTAGGGTTAGAGGCAGATGCTTGGAATTTAGAGTGGTAGAAAGTGGTTTTAGCAGCAGAGACAGAGGAGGAAAATGTAGAGAGGAGGGAGTGAAAGGATGCCAGGTCCGCAGGGAGGCGAGTTTTCCTCCATTTCCGCTCGGCTGCCCGGAGCCCTGTTCTGTGAGCTCGCAATGAGTCGTCGAGCCACGGAGCGGGAGGGGAGGACCGAGCCGGCCTGGAGGATAGGGGACATAGAGAGTCAAAGGATGCAGAAAGGGAAGAGAGGAGGGTTGAGGAGGGTTGAGGAGGCAGAATCAGGAGATAGGTTGGAGAAGGTTTGAGCAGAGGGAAGAGATGATAGGATGGAAGAGGAGAGAGTAGCGGGGGAGAGAGAGCGAAGGTTGGGACGGCGCGATACCATCCGAGTAGGGGCAGTGTGGGAAGTGTTGGATGAGAGCGAGAGGGAAAAGGATACAAGGTAGTGGTCGGAGACTTGGAGGGGAGTTGCAATGAGGTTAGTGGAAGAACAGCATCTAGTAAAGATGAGGTCGAGCGTATTGCCTGCCTTATGAGTAGGGGGAAGGTGAGAGGGTGAGGTCAAAAGAGGAGAGGAGTGGAAAGAAGGAGGCAGAGAGGAATGAGTCAAAGGTAGACGTGGGGAGGTTAAAGTCGCCCAGGACTGTGAGAGGTGAGCCGTCCTCAGGAATGGAGCTTATCAAGGCATCAAGCTCATTGATGAACTCTCCGAGGGAACCTGGAGGGTGATAAATGATAAGGATGTTAAGCTTGAAAGGGCTGGTAACTGTGACAGCATGGAATTCAAAGGAGGCGATAGACAGATGGGTAAGGGGAGAAAGAGAGAATGACCACTTGGGAGAGATGAGGATCCCGGTGCCACCACCCCGCTGACCAGAAGCTCTCGGGTGTGCGAGAACACGTGGGCGGACGAAGAGAGAGCAGTAGGAGTAGCAGTGTTATCTGTGGTGATCCATGTTTCCGTCAGTGCCAAGAAGTCGAGGGACTGGAGGGAGGCATAGGCTGAGATGAACTCTGCCTTGTTGGCCGCAGATCGGCAGTTCCAGAGGCTACCGGAGACCAGGAACTCCACGTGGGTCGTGCGCGCTGGGACCACCAGATCAGGGTGGCCGCGGCCACGCGGTGTGGAGCGTTTGTATGGTCTGTGCAGAGAGGAGAGAACAGGGATAGATAGACAAATAGTTGACAGGCTACAGAAGAGGCTACGCTAATGCAAAGGAGATTGGAATGACAAGTGGACTACACGTCTCGAATGTTCAGAAAGTTAAGCTTACGTAGCAAGAATCTTATTGACTAAAATGATTGAAATGATACAGTACTGCTGGAGTAGGCTAGCTGGCAGTGGCTGCGTTGTTGACTTTGTAGGCTAGCTGGCAGTGGCTGCGTTGTTGACACTACACTAATCAAGTCGTTCCGTCGAGTGTAATAGTTTCTACAGTGCTGCTATTCGGGGGCTAGCTGGCTAGCTAGCAGTGTTGATTACGTTACGTTACGTTAAAAGAACGACAATAGCTGGCTAGCTAACCTAGAAAATCGCTCTAGACTACACAATTGTCTTAGATACAAAGACGGCTATGTAGCTAGCTAGCTACGATCAAACAAATCAAACCGTTGTACTGTAATGAAGTGAAATGAAAATGTGATACTACCTGTGGAGCGAAGCGGAATGTTGACCGGGTTGTTGAAGTTCTATTCGGTAGACGTTGGCTAGCTGTTGGCTAGCTAGCTAGCAGTATCTCCTACGTAGATAGTAGATATGGTTACAAGGAAATGATAGGGGAGGTTCCCTAGTGGGCTAAGCTGTTATGACGTCTTGGTGGACAAAGGGAAGTGGGTGAGGACTGAGACAGAGTGGGAAAGACCAAAGGGATCACAACACACAGTTGATAATTATATTAATTGAAATGCTAATCCTTTGCACATGAACGCTCATTAATTCGGGAATAGCTGCAATCAATATATATTTACGCTCAGTGTGTCGTCGTGATTTCTGTTGGATTCGTCCGTCTTTCTGTTGGTAAGTGTCTTCCTGCTTCCCTGGAGTCTTTTGTGGTTAGAATGGATACTTCAGAGTATCATTCAGAAATGTTCTTATAGAATAGATGTTTCGGCGGTTATCGGTCTTCACATCTCAGGTTCACATAATTTCTAGCAGTAGACTAGTAATTAGCATCGGAGATTTGCTCTTATTCTGTAGGGATTGATAGTCTCAGAGTTGATCCATTTCCAATGCTCCACGTGGTATGGTTAGGAATTGAACAACCATGACAACCTTAGCTTAAACCTAGGTTTGTGTGGTCTTCACTCGACCTTCGCCCCCTGACCGAGGTATGCGTGGTCTGAAGAGGATTTCTTCAGGTGGGGGTTTTAGTCGTAACAGTAGAAAAGGGCTGTCCCATGAGCCAGATCATGTGCTCACGGGGGAGGGCCAATGACTTAGTTAAACTTTAAAGGGAATACAATTATCTCACATTGAAGGTTTAACATCACATTACATCATTTCACAAATAGTTTCATCTTTACTCATTCATTTGATACAGTAATTAGATGCAAACCTCATAACGGAGGCTCCTGTATAAACAGAGTTATGGTAATGTGGCTGTATTATCTTTTATCACATTCATGAAACAAAACGGACCGGGTCGTGGCTGGCTTCTCCACCGACCGTTTACACATTCTCCAAAACATGGACATTGTTCAGTTCTCAAGTTCTGTGATGTAGAAGAAGTTACTTTGTTCTACTGTGAAACTCTCTCTATACTGCCTGGCCATGAGGAGAGAGAGAGAGAATACTGACAGTGATAGTACTGACAGTATGGTCTGTTCTGTTTTTCTCTCTCTCACTCTCTCTCATGAGGAGAGTCTCTTGCAGGAATTTACGACCTGAGATATCAGAACGCGTTAATTATTTTAATGATTACTTCATTGGCAAAGTGGGCAAAGTTAGGCAGGAAATGCCAACAACAAACAGTGAGCTGTCGTATTCATGCATAAAAAAATAATAATGAAAGAAAAGCAGTTTGAATTTTGTAAAGTTGGTGTGTAAAATGTGGGAAATTATTATTGTCGATCAACAATGACAAACTTCCTGGCATCGACTGCCAGAACAGAGCTTCTGAGGATGGTGGCCGACTCTATAACCACTCCTATCTGTCATGTCTGTCATTAGTCATATGTTTTAATCACAGAGGATAGTCTTTGTCCTCAGAAAGAAGCCAAAGTCGTTCCGCTACCCAAGATACTGGTTCCAACATCTCTCAGCTTGATGCTCTGAACAAACTGTTGGAAATACCATGCTATTTCTCTGCAAACAAATGAACAACAGCATGCTTATAGAGAGGGGCACTCAACATGTACTGCACTGACACACATGACTGATGATTGGTTGAAATAAATTGATAATAAGAAGATTGTGGGAGCTGTACTGTTAGATTTCGGTGCAACCTTTGATATTATTGACCATTACCTGTTGTTGAAAAAACTTACAGTACCAGTCAAAGGTTTGGACACACCTGCTCATTCAAGGGGTTTTCTTCATGTTTTACTCTTTTCTACATTGTAGAATAATAGTGAAGACATCACAACTATGAAATAACACATATGGAATCATGTAGTAACCCAAAAAATGTTAAACAAATAAAAATATATTTTATATTCGTGATTCTTCATAGTAGCCACGATTTGCCTTGATGACAGTTTTTCACACTCCCTCAAAATGAATCTCAGCCCCTCTCTTTTCCTATCATAATGGGATATCAGCCCCTCTCTTTCCCTCTCATAATGGGATATCAGCCCCTCTCTTTCTCCCTCATAATGGGATATCAGCCCCTCTCTTTCCCTCTCATAATGGGATATCAGCCCCTCTCTTTCTCCCTCATAATGGGATATAAGCCCTCTCTTTCCCTCTCATAATGGGATATCAGCCCCTCTCTTTCCACCTCATAATGGGATATCAGCCCCTCTCTTTCCCTCTCATAATGGGATATAAGCCCCTCTCTTTCCCTCTCATAATGGGATATCAGCCCCTCTCTTTCTCCCTCATAATGGGATATAAGCCCCTCTCTTTCCCTCTCATAATGGGATATCAGCCCCTCTCTTTCTCCCTCATAATGGGATATAAGCCCCTCTCTTTCCCTCTCATAATGGGATATAAGCCCCTCTCTTTCCCTCTCATAATGGGATATAACCCCTCTCTTTCCCTCTCATAATGGGATATCAGCCCCTCTCTTTCCACCTCATAATGGGATATCAGCCCCTCTCTTTCCCTCTCATACTGCATCTCAGCCCCTCTCTTTCCCTCTCATAATGGGATATCAGCCCCTCTCTTTCCACCTCATAATGGGATATAAGCCCCTCTCTTTCCCTCTCATAATGGGATATAAGCCCCTCTCTTTCCCTCTCATACTGCATCTCAGCCCCTCTCTTTCCCTCTCATAATGGGATATCAGCCCCTCTCTTTCTCCCTCATAATGGGATATCAGCCCCTCTCTTTCCCTCCCATTCTGAATCTCAGCCCCTCTCTTTCCCTCTCATAATGGGATATAAGACCCTCTCTTTCCCTCTCATAATGGGATATAAGCCCCTCTCTTTCCCTCTCATAATGGGATATAAGCCCCTCTCTTTCCCTCTCATAATGGGATATAAGCCCCTCTCTTTCCCTCTCATAATGGGATATAAGCCCCTTTCTTTCCCTCTCATAATGGGATATAAGCCCCTCTCTTTCCCTCTCATAATGGTATATAAGCCCCTCTCTTTCCCTCTCATAATGGGATATCAGCCCCTCTCTTTCCTCTCATAATGGGATATAAGCCCCTCTCTTTCCCTCTCATAATGGGATATAAGCCCCTCTCTTTCCCTCTCATAATGGGATATAAGCCCCTCTCTTTCCCTCTCATAATGGGATATAAGCCCCTCTCTTTCCCTCTCATAATGGGATATAAGCCCCTCTCTTTCCCTCTCATAATGGGATATAAGCCCCTCTCTTTCCCTCTCATAATGGGATATAAGCCCCTCTCTTTCCCTCTCATAATGGGATATAAGCCCCTCTCTTTCCCTCTCATAATGGGATATCAGCCCTCTCTTTCCTCTCATAATGGGATATAAGCCTCCTCTCTTTCCCTCTCATACTGCATCTCAGCCCCTCTCTTTCCCTCTCATAATGGGATATAAGCCCTCTCTTTCCCTCTCATAATGGGATATAAGCCCCTCTCTTTCCCTCTCATAATGGGATATAAGCCCCTCTCTTTCCCTCTCATAATGGGATATAAGCCCCTCTCTTTCCCTCTCATAATGGGATATAAGCCCCTCTCTTTCCCTCTCATAATGGGATATAAGCCCCTCTCTTTCCCTCTCATAATGGGATATAAGCCCCTCTCTTTCCCTCTCATAATGGGATATAAGCCCCTCTCTTTCCCTCTCATAATGGGATATAACCCCTCTCTTTCCCTCTCATAATGGGATATAAGCCCCTCTCTTTCCCTCTCATAATGGGATATCAGCCCCTCTCTTTCCCTCCCATTCTGAATCTCAGCCCCTCTCTTTCCCTCTCATAATGGGATATAAGCCCCTCTCTTTCCCTCTCATAATGGGATATAAGCCCCTCTCTTTCCCTCTCATAATGGGATATAAGCCCCTCTCTTTCCCTCTCATAATGGGATATAAAGACCCTCTCTTTCTCCCTCATAATGGGATATAAGCCCCCTCTCTTTCCCTCTCATAATGGGATATAAGCCCCTCTCTTTCTCCTTCATAATGGGATATAAGCCCCTCTTTCTCCTTCATAATGGGATATTAGCCCCTCTCTTTCCCTCTCATAATGGGTCTGAGCATTTCCCTCATAATGGGATATAAAGCCCCTCTCTTTCCCTCTCATAATGGGATATAAGCCCCTCTCTTTCCCTCTCATAATGGGATATAAGACCCTCTCTTTCTCCCTCATAATGGGATATAAGCCCCTCTCTTTCCCTCTCATAATGGGATATAAGCCCCTCTCTTTCTCCTTCATAATGGGATATAAGCCCCTCTCTTTCTCCTTCATAATGGATATTAGCCCCTCTCTTCCCTCTCATAATGGGTCTGAGCCTCTATTTCCCTCTCATAATGGGATATAAGACCCTCTTTTCCCTCTCATAATGGGATATAAAGCCCCTCTCTTTCCCTCTCATAATGGGATATAAGCCCCTCTCTTTCTCCTCATAGTGGGATATAAGCCCCTCTCTTTCCCTCTCATAATGGGATATAAGCCCCTCTCTTTCCCCTCATAATGGGATATAAGCCCCCTCTCTTTCCCTCTCATAATGGGATATAAGCCCCTCTCTTTCCCTCTCATAATGGGATATAACCCCTCTCTTTCCCTCTCATAATGGGATATAAGCCCCTCTCTTTCCCTCTCATAATGGGATATCAGCCCCTCTCTTTCCTCCCATTCTGAATCTCAGCCCCTCTCTTTCCCTCTCATAATGGGATATAAGCCCTCTCTTTCCCTCTCATAATGGGATATAAGCCCCTCTCTTTCCCTCTCATAATGGGATATAAGCCCCTCTCTTTCCCTCTCATAATGGGATATAAAGCCCCTCTCTTTCTCTCTCATAATGGGTCTCAGTCTCTCTCTTTCCCTCTCATTCTGAATCTCAGCCCCTCTCTTTCCCTCTCATAATGGGATATAAGCCACTTTCTTTCCACCTCATAATGGGATATAAAGCCCCTCTCTTTCCCTCTCATAACGGGATATAAGCCCCTCTCTTTCCACCTCATAATGGGATATAAGCCTCTCTCTTTCCCTCTCATAATGGTATATAAGCCCCTCTCTTTCCCTCTCATAATGGGATATAAGCCCCTCTCTTTCTCACTCATAATGGGATATAAGCCCCTCTCTTTCCCTCTCATAATGGGATATAAAGCCCCTCTCTTTCTCCCTCATAATGGGATATAAGCCCCTCTCTTTCCCTCTCATAATGGGATATAAGCCCCTCTCTTTCTCCTTCATAATGGGATATAAGCCCCTCTCTTTCTCCTTCATAATGGGATATTAGCCCCTCTCCTTCTCCCTCATAATGGGATATAAGCCCCTCTCTTTCCCTCTCATAATGGGATATAAAGCCCCTCTCTTTCCCTCTCATAATGGGTCTGAGCCTCTATTTCCTCTCATAATGGGATATAAAGCCCCTCTCTTTCCTCTCATAATGGGATATAAGCCCCTCTCTTTCCCTCTCATAATGGGATATAAGCCCCTCTCTTCTCCCTCATAATGGGATATAAGCCCTCTCTTTCCCTCTCATAATGGGATATAAGCCCCTCTTTTCCCTCCCATTCTGAATCTCAGCCCCTCTCTTTCCCTCTCATAATGGGATATAAGACCCTCTCTTTCCCTCTCATAATGGGATATAAAGCCCCTCTCTTTCCCTCTCATAATGGGATATAAGCCCCTCTCTTTCTCCCTCATAGTGGGATATAAGCCCCTCTCTTTCCCTCTCATAATGGGATATAAGCCCCTCTCTTTCTCCCTCATAATGGGATATAAGCCCCTCTCTTTCCCTCTCATAATGGGATATAAGCACCTCTCTTTCCCTCTCATAATGGGATATAAGCCCCTCTCTTTCCAACTCATAATGGGATATAAGCCCCTCTCTTTCTCCTTCATAATGGGATATAAAGCCACTCTCTTTCCCTCTCATTCTGAATCTCAGCCCCTCTCTTTCTCCCTCATAATGGGATATAAGCCCCTCTCTTTCTCCCTCATAATGGGATATAAGCCCCTCTCTTTCCCTCTCATAATGGGATATAAGCCCCTCTCTTTCCCTCTCATAATGGGTCTCAGTCTCTCTCTTTCCAAATCTCAGCCCCTCTCTTTCCCTCTCATAATGGGATATAAGCCCCTCTCTTTCTCCCTCATAATGGGATATAAGCCCCTCTCTTTCCCTCTCATAATGGGATATAAGCCCCTCTCTTTCACTCTCATAATGGGTCTCAGTCTCTCTCTTTCCCTCTCATTCTGAATCTCAGCCCCTCTCTTTCCCTCTCATAATGGGATATAAGCCACTTTCTTTCCACCTCATAATGGGATATAAAGCCCTCCTCTTTTCCTCTCATAACGGGATATAAGCCCCTCTCTTTCCACCTCATAATGGGATATAAGCCTCTCTCTTTCCCCCTCATAATGGTATATAAGCCCCTCTCTTTCCCTCTCATAATGGGATATAAGCCCCTCTCTTTCTCCCTCATAATGGGATATAAGCCCCTCTCTTTCCCCTCTCATAATGGGTCTCTGTCTCTCTCTTTCTGAATCTCAGCCCCTCTTTCCCTCTCATAATGGGATATAAGCCCCTCTCTTTCCCTCTCATAATGGGATATAAGCCCCTCTCTTTCCCTCTCATAATGGGATATAAGCCCCTCTCTTCTCCCTCATAATGGGTCTCTGTCTCTCTTTTCTGAATCTCAGCCCCTCTCTTTCCACCTCATAATGGGTCTCAGTCTCTCTTTCCCTCTCATTCTGAATCTCAGCCCCTCTCTTTCACTCATAATGGGATATAAGCCCCTCTCTTTCCACCTCATAATTGGATAATAGCCCCTCTCTTTCCCTCTCATATCATACGCCTTCTCCACATCATATCATACACCTTCTCCATATCATACACCTTCTCCACATCACATCATACACCTTCTCCACATCATACACCTTCTCCACATCACATCATATCATACACCTTCTCCACATCACATCATACACCTTCTCCACATCATATCATACACCTTCTCCACATCATACACCTTCTCCACATCACATCATATCATACACCTTCTCCACATCACATCATACACCTTCTCCACATCATATCATACGCCTTCTCCACATCATATCATACGCCTTCTCCACATCATATCATACACCTTCTCCACATCATATCATACACCTTCTCCACATCACATCATACACCTTCTCCACATCATATCATACGCCTTCTCCACATCATATCATACGCCTTCTCCACATCACATCATATCATACACCTTCTCCACATCACATCATATCATACACCTTCTCCACATCACATCATATCATACACCTTCTCCACATCATATCATACACCTTCTCCACATCATATCATACGCCTTCTCCACATCATATCATACACCTTCTCCACATCATACACCTTCTCCACATCATACACCTTCTCCACATCACACACCTTCTCCACATCGCACACCTTCTCCACATCGCACACCTTCTCCACATCACACACCTTCTAAACATCACATCATACACCTTCGCCACATCACATCATATCATACACCATCTCCACATCATATCATACACCTTCTCCACATCATATCATACGCCTTCTCCACATCATATCATACACCTTCTCCACATCATATCATACACCTTCTCCACATCATATCATACACCTTCTCCATATCATATCATACACCTTCTCCACATCATATCATACGCCTTCTCCACATCATACACCTTCTCCACATCACATCATACACCTTCTCCACATCACATCATACACCTTCTCCACATCACATCATTCACCTTCTCCACATCACATCATACGCCTTCTCCACATCACATCATACACCTTCTCCACATCACATCATACACCTTCTCCACATCACATCATTCACCTTCTCCACATCACATCATTCACCTTCTCCACATCACATCATTCACCTTCTCCACATCACATCATTCACCTTCTCCACATCACATCATTCACCTTCTCCACATCACATCATATGCCTTCTCCACATCATACACCTTCTCCACATCACATCATACACCTTCTCCACATCACATCATACACCTTCTCCACATCACATCATTCACCTTCTCCACATCACATCATACGCCTTCTCCACATCATACACCTTCTCCACATCTTATCATTCGCCTTCTCCACATCACATCATATCATACACCTTCTCCACATCACATCATATGCCTTCTCCACATCACATCATACGCCTTCTCCACATCATATCATACGCATTCTCCACATCACATCATACGCCTTCTCCACATCACATCATACACCTTCTCCACATCACATCATACACCTTTTCTCCACATCACATCATACGCCTTCTCCACATCACATCATATACGCCCACATCATACACATCATTTCTCCACATCATACACCTTCTCCACATCTTTATCATTCGCCTTCTCCACATCATATCATGCACCTTTCTCCACATCATACACCTTTCTCACATCATCATATCATACACCTTCTCCACATCATATCATACGCCTTCTCACATCATATCATACACCTTCTCCACATCACATCATATCATACACCTTCTCCACATCATATCATACACCTTCTCCACATCACATCATACGCCTTCTCCACATCATATCATACGCCTTCTCCACATCACATCATACGCCTTCTCCACATCACATCATACGCCTTCTCCACATCACATCATACACCTTCTCCACATCACATCATACACCTTCTCCACATCACATCTTACACCTTCTCCACATCATATCATACGCCTTTTCCACATCATACACCTTCTCCACATCACATCATATCATACACCTTCTCCACATCATATCACATCATACACCTTCTCCACATCACATCATATCATACACCTTCTCCACATCATATCATACGCCTTTTCCACATCATACACCTTCTCCACATCACATCACATCATACACCTTCTCCAAATCATATCACATCATACACCTTCTCCACATCACATCATACACCTTCTCCACATCACATCATACACCTTCTCCACATCACATCATACACCTTCTCCACATCACATCATACACCTTCTCCACATCACATCATACACCTTCTCCACATCACACACCTTCTCCACATCACATCATACACCTTCTCCACATCACACACCTTCTCCACATCACATCATACACCTTCTCCACATCACATCTTACACCTTCTCCACATCACATCTTACACCTTCTCCACATCACATCATACACCTTCTCCACATCACATCATACACCTTCTCCACATCACATCATACACCTTCTCCACATCACATCATAGCATACACTTTCTCCACATCATATCATACACCTTTCTCCACATCACATCATACACCTTCTCCACATCACGCCATACACCTTCTCCACATCACATCATACACCTTCTCCACATCACATCATATCATACACCTTCTCCACATCATATCATACGCCTTCTCCACATCATACACCTTCTCCACATCATATCATATCATACACTTTCTCCACATCATATCATACACCTTCTCCACATCACATCATACACCTTCTCACATCACATCATACACATCTCCACATCATATCATACACCATCTCCACATCATATCATACACCTTCTCCACATTATACACCTTCTCCACATCATATTATACACCTTCTCCACATCATATCATACACCTTCTCCACATCATATCATACACCTTCTCCACATCATATCATACACCTTCTCCACATCATATCATACACTTCTCCACATCATATCATACACCTTCTCCACATCATATCATACACCTTCTCCACATCATATCATACACCTTCTCCACATCATATCATACACCTTCTCCACATCATATCATACACCTTCTCCACATCATATCATACACCTTCTCCACATCATACACCTTCTCCACATCATATCATACGCCTTCTCCACATCATATCATACGCCTTCTCCACATCATATCATACAACTTCTCCACATCATACACCTTCTCCACATCATATCATACACCTTCTCCACATCATATCATACACCTTCTCCACATCATATCATACACCTTCTCCACATCATATCATACACCTTCTCCACATCATATCATACACCTTCTCCACATCATATAATACACCTTCTCCACATCATATCATACACCTTCTCCACATCACATCATACGCCTTCTCCACATCATATCATACGCCTTCTCCACATCATATCATACAACTTCTCCACATCATACACCTTCTCCACATCATATCATACACTTCTCCACATCATATCATACATCTTCTCCACATCATATCATACATCTTCTCCACATCATACGCCTTCTCTCCGCATCATACGCCTTCTCCACATCATACGCCTTCTCCACATCATACGCCTTCTCCACATCATACGCCTTCTCCACATCATACGCATTTCTCCACATCACATCATACGCCTTCTCCACATCACATCATACACCTTCTCCACATCACATCATACACCTTCTCCACATGATACACCTTCTCCACATCATACACCTTCTCCACATCATACACCTTCTCCACATATCATATCATACACCTTCCTGATCTCTCCTTCCACATCATACACCTTCTCCACATCAAAAATACAGCTACAGCAGTCTCCTTGTTCACCTGAGCCTTCCTGACCTTTTTTTACCATTAAATAACCAGGCAAGTCAGTTAAGAAAACATTATTATTTTCAATGACGGCCTAGGAACAGTTGGTTCACTGCCTGTTCAGGGGTAGAACAGCAGATTTGTACCTTGTCAGCTCGGGGTTTGAACTTGCAACCATCTGGTTGCTAGTCCAACGCTCTAACCACTAGGCTACCCTGCCGCCCCCGACCTCTCCTTCCAATCAGAGCACTGGGTCCATTGTCCCCCTTCCTGATCTCTCCTTCCAATCAGAGTACTGGGTCCATAGTTCCCCTCCCGTTCCTGATCTCTCCTTCCAATCAGAGCACTGGGTCCATAGTTCCCGTTCCTGACCTCTCCTTCCAATCAGAGCACTGGGTCCATAGTTCCCCTTCCTGACCTCTCCTTCCAATCAGAGCACTGGGTCCATAGTTCCCCTTCCTGACCTCTCCTTCCAATCAGAGCACTGTGTCCATAGTTCCCCTTCCTGACCTCTCCTTCCAATCAGAGCACTGGGTCCATAGTTCCCCTTCCTGACCTCTCCTTCCAATCAGAGCACTGGGTCCATTGTTCCCCTTCCTGACCTCTCCTTCCAATCAGAGTACTGGGTCCATAGTTCCCCTTCCTGATCTCTCTTCCAATCAGAGCACTGGGTCCATAGTTCCCCTCCCGTCCTGACCTCTCCTTCCAATCAGAGCACTGGGTCCATAGATCCCCTTCCTGACCTCTCCTTCCAATCAGATCACTGGGTCCATTGTTCCCCTTCCTGACCTCTCCTTCCAATCAGATCACTGGGTCCATAGTTCCCCTTCCTGATCTCTCCTTCCAATCAGATCACTGGGTCCATAGTTCCCCTCCCTGATGACTCTCCTTCCAATCAGATCACTGGGTCCATAGTTCCCCTTCCTGACCTCTCCTTCCAATCAGAGTACTGGGTCCATAGTTCCCCTTCCTGACCTCTCCTTCCAATCAGAGCACTGGGTCCATTGTTCCCCTTCCTGACCTCTCCCTTCCAATCAGAGCACTGGGTCCATTGTTCCCCTTCCTGACCTCTCCTTCCAATCAGAGCACTGGGTCCATAGTTCCCCTCCCCTTCCTGACCTCTCCTTCCAATCAGAGCACTGGGTCCATAGTTCCCCTTCCTGACCTCTCCTTCCAATCAGAGCACTGGGTCCATAGTTCCCCTTCCTGACCTCTCCTTCCAATCAGAGCACTGGGTCCATTGTTCCCCTTCCTGACCTCTCCTTCCAATCAGAGCACTGGGTCCATAGTTCCAATTCCCTGGCTTCCGGAATGGCACCACTACTGACCTTCCAGCTGTCTGGTAGTTGATTGGTCCCAATACTGTTTCCTTCCAGCTGTCTGGTAGTCGATTGGTCCCAATACTGTTTCCTTCAACCACCCTCTATCTCTGTAGTATTACCCACATAACCACTCTCTATCTCTATCTCTGTAGTATTACCACCTTAACCACTCTCATATCTCTATCTCTGTAGTATTACCACCTTCCACTCTCTCTCTATCTCTGTAGTATTACCCACATCAACCCCTCTGGTAGTATTAACACCATAACCACTCTCTATCTCTCTCTCTCCTGTAGTATTACCACCTTAACAGACGCTCTGTCTCCATCTCTGTAGTATTACCCACATAACCCTTCTCTCTGTAGTATTACCACCTTAACCACTCTATCTCTCTAGTATTACCCCCTTAACCACTCTCTCTCTATCTCTGTAGTATTACCCACATAACCCTCTCTCTGTAGTATTACCACCTTAACCACTCATATCTCTGTAGTATTACCACCACAACCCCTCCATAGTATTAACACCATAACCACTCTCTATCTCTCTCTCTGTAGTATTACCACCTTAACCACGCTCTGTCTCTATCTCTGTAGTATTACCCACATAACCCCTCTCATCTGTAGTATTACCACCTTAACCACTCTCTATCTCTCTCTCTGTAGTATTACCACCTTAACCACGCTCTGTCTCTATCTCTGTAGTATTACCCACATAATACCTGAGACCTTATGTGGGTTCCAGAGATAGAGACAGAGAGTACTACAGAGAGAGAGGGGTTACCACCTTAACCACTCTGTCTCTATCTCTGTAGTATTACCCACATAACCTCTCTCTCTCTCTGTAGTATTACCACCTTAACCACTCTCTATCTCTGTAGTATTACCAGCATAACCCCTCTCTATCTCTGTAGTATTACCCACATAACCCCTCTCTATCTCTGTAGTATTACCACCATAACCCCTCTCTCTATCTCTGTAGTTTTACAACCACAACCACTCTCTATCTCTGTAGTATAACCACCACAACCACTCTCTAAGAATGTTTAAATATCTTACATTATATACATAGAGTAACGTATCCTTCACCATCTGTTGCATCTTAGCCTCTCTGCCACAAAAACAGCTTCTATCTCAATCCATCAGACTGTTAAACAGCCACCACTAACACAGACCGGCTGCCTTCATACAGACTTGATATCATTGGCCACTTTAATAAATAGAACACTAGACACTTTAATAATGTTTACATAGCTCGAATTACTCATCTCATATGTATACTGTATCCTGTATCCTTCACTATCTATTGCTCTGACGCTGCTCATCCATATATTTTATACTCATATATTCTCATCCCATTCCTTTAATAGATTGTGTGTATAGGTTTTGTTGTGGAATTGTTAGATATTAGGTTTTGTTGTGGAATTGTTAGATATTAGGTTTTGTTGTGGAATTGTTAGATATTACTACTGCAGTCAAATCTAGAAGCACAAGCATTTTGCTACACCTCACAATAACATCTGCTAACCATGTGACCAATAACATCTGCTAACCATGTGACCAATAACATCTGCCAACCATGTGTCCAATCACATTTAGTAACCATGTGACCAATAACATCTGCTCCATGTGTATGTGACATTACATAACAATAACATTGGATTTGATTGGTCCTCTGCCGACATGCCTCAACACAGTTTGATTTTTTTTTATTTTTAAATTTGACCTTTATTTAACCAGGCAAGTCAGTTAAGAACAAATTCTTATTTTCAATGACGGCCTGGGAACAGTGGGTTAACTGCCTGTTCATGGGCAGAACGAAAGGTTTGTACCTTGTCAGCTTGGGGGTTTGAACTCACAACCTTCAGGTTACTAGTCCAACGCTCTAACCACTAGGCTACCCTGCCGCCCATCGCTTGGTTGTATTTCCTTTCAGTGGAATTGCAGTGTCTCTCTGCTACCAAAGCTGAGTTCGACAACTCTTCATCTCTCTTCTTCATCTCCTCCAGACGGCAGGTGAAAATGCTCTGACTCGAGTTGTGTAGCCCTGGGTGCATCCAAGCACCCAGATTGGTTGCAATTGAGAGAAGTGATTGACAGGTCTGAAGGCAGCCTTTTGACAGTATCTAAACCACTTGTTAGGAGACATTTGATCCACAATATGGATCAGCTACCTGCCTGCAGGTAATGTATACAGTACCAGTCAAAAGTTTGGACACCTACTCACCCTTTGCCTTGCCTTGCCTCACCCTTGCCTTGCCTTGACTCACCAATCGCCTTGCCTTAACTCACCCGTTGCCTTGCCTTGACTCACCCGTTCCTTGCCTTGACTCACCCGTTGCCTTGCCTTGCCTTGACTCACCCTCCTTGCCTTGCCTTGCCTTGCCTTGACTCACCCTTTGCCTTGCCTTGACTCACCCATTGCCTTGCCTTGCCTCACCCTTTGCCTTGCCTTGACTCACTTTGCCTTGCCTTGACTCACCCTTTGTTGCCTTGCCTTGACTCACCTTTGCCTTGCCTTGCCTTGACTCACCCTTTGCCTTGCCTTGTCACCCTTTGCCTTGCCTTGCCTTGACTCACCCTGGGTTTGCCTTGCCTTGCCTCACCCTTTGCCTTGCCTTGACTCACCCTTTGCCTTGCCTTGACTCACCCTTTGCCTTGCCTTGCCTCACCTTTGCCTTGCCTTGCCTTGATCACCCTTTGCCTTGCCTTGCCTCACCCTTTGCCTTGCCTTGACTCACCTTTGCCTTGCCTTGCCTTGACTCACCCTTTGCCTTGCCTTGACTCACCCTTTGCCTTGCCTTGACTCACCCTTTGCCTTGCCTTGCCTTGACTCACCCTTTGCCTTGCCTTGCCTTGACTCACCCTTTGCCTTGCCTTGCCTTGACTCACCCTTTGCCTTGCCTTGCCCTGATTCACCCTTTGCCTTGCCTTGCCTTGCCTTGACTCACCCTTTGCCTTGCCTTGCCTTGACTCACCCTTTGCCTTGCCTTGACTCACCCTTGCCTTGCCTCACCCTTTGCCTTGCCTTGACTCACCCTTTGCCTTGCCTTGCCTCACCCTTTGCCTTGCCTTGTCATTACCTTGCCATGCCCCCTCACCTCTTCCTTGTATTGCCACCACCTTGCCTTGACTCACCTTTGCCTTGTTTAAACTCACCCTTCCTTGCCTTACCTTACTATACCCTTTGTTTGCCTTGCCTTGACTCACCCTTTGCCTTGCCTTGCCTCACCCTTTGCCTTGCCTTGCCTTGACTCACCCTTTGCCTTGCCTTGCCTCACCCTTTGCCTTGCCTTGCCTTGACTCACCCTTTGCCTTGCCTTGCCTTGACTCACCCTTTGCCTTGCCTTGCCTTGACTCACCCTTTGCCTTGCCTTGCCCTGATTCACCCTTTGCCTTGCCTTGACTCACCCTTTGCTTGCCTTGACTCACCCTTTGCCTTGCTTTAATAAACCCTTTGCCTTGCCTTGCCCTGATTCACTTTTAATGTTTACCTTGCCTTGCCTCACCCTTTGCTCTTCTCATTGTTGACTACCCTTTGCCTTGCCTTGCCTTGACTCTGTTTGCCTTGCCTTGACTCACCCTTTGCCTTGCCTTGCCTTGACTCACCCTTTGCCTTGCCTTGCCTTGACTCACCCTTTGCCTTGCCTTGCCTTGACTCACCCTTTGCCTTGCCTTGACTCACCCTTTGCCTTGCCTTGACTCACCCTTTGCCTTGCCTTGACTCACCCTTTGCCTTGCCTTGACTCACCCTTTGCCTTGCCTTGACTCACCTTTGCCTTGCCTTGACTCACCCTTTGCCTTGCCTTGACTCACCCTTTGCCTTGCCTTGACTCACCCGTTGCCTTGCCTTGACTCACCCGTTGCCTTGCCTTGACTCACCAAATTGCCTTGACTCACCCTTTGCCTTGCCTTGACTCACCCTTTGCCTTGCCTTGACTCACCCTTTGCCTTTTCACACTTTTGGCATTCTGTATGCACAGTAACAGCCAGACATAATGCAGCAGACTTAACTCAATTTCTGTCCTGAGTGTTCAATAGGGATCAGTCTGCCCCAGCTACAGTCAATCAGCTCCTCAAAAACAAGACAGATTTTCTGATCCATCTCCTCATCCAATATTGGACAATAACATTACTGCACCCCTCAGTCATGTCCAGATAAAACTTAATGAAAAATAAACACTAATATATCTTGATTAGATAAGTGTTCAACCCCCTTGACTCAATGGGTGTTAGAATCACCTTGGCAGCGATTACAGCCGTGAGTCTTTCTGGATACATTTCTAAGAGCTTCACACACCTGGACTATGAAATATTTTCCCATTATTCTTTTAGAAATTCTTCAAGTTTGGTCAAATTGGTTGTTGATCATTGCTGGACAACCATTTTCAGGTCTTACCACTCAGAAACATTCACTGTCTTCTTGGTAAGCAACTCCATTGATATTTGGCCTGTTTTTTTATGGTTATTGTCCTGCTGAAAGGTGAATTAATCTCAGTGTCAGGTGGAAAGCAGACTGAAGGTTTTTCCTGTGCTTGGCTCCATTACGTTTCTTTATCATCCTGAAAAACTCCCCAGTCCTTAACAATTACAAGCACACCCCTAACATGATGCAGCCACCACTATGCTTGAACATCTGAAGAGTGGTACACAGTAATGTGTTGTATTGGATTTTACAAACATAACACTTTGTATTTGCAAAAAAGTGTTGCTTTGCCACATGTTTTTGCAGTGCCTTGTTGCATGTTTTGGAATATGTTTATTCTGTACATCTTCCTTCTTTTCATCTGTTGTTTAGGTTAGTATTCTGGAGTAACTACAATGTTGTTGATCCATCCTCAGTTTTCTCCTATCACAGCCATTAAACTCTAACTGTTTTAGAGTCACCTGGCCTCATGGTGAAATCCCTGAGCAGTTTCCTTCCTCTCCGGCAGCTGAGTTAGGAAGGACGCCTGTATCTTTGTAGTGACCGGATGCATTTATACACCATCTGAAGTGTAATTAATAACTTCACCATGCTCAAAGGGATATTCAATGTCTGCTTTTTTTTACCCATCTACCAATAGGTGCCCTTCTTTGCGAGGCATTGGAAAACCTGGTCTTTGTGGTTGAAATTCACTGCGGGACCTTACAGATTATTGTATGTGTGGGTACAGAGATGAGGTAGTCATGAAAAAAGTCATGTTAAACACTATTATTGTACAAAGAGTGAGACCGTGCAACTATTATGTGACCTGTTAAGCACATTTTTATTCCTGGACTTATTTAGGCTTGACATAAAGGGTTGAATACGTATTGACTCAAGACATTTCAGCGTTTCGCTTTGTCATTACGGGTGATTGTCTGTAGGCCAGTGACACAATGTGGAAAAAGTCCAGGGGTGCTGAAGGTAATTCACCCAGGTGGTTGGCTACGTATTCTGTCTGTTTTCCATAACACAGAGATATGGGGAACACTAACCTGGAGATATGGGGAACACTAACCTGGAGATATGGGAAACACTAACCTGGAGATATGGGAAACACTAACCTGGAGATATGGGAAACACTAACCTGGAGATATGGGAAACACTAACCTGGAGATATGGGAAACACTAACCTGGAGATATGGGAAACACTAACCTGGAGATATGGGAAACACTAACCTGGAGATATGGGGAACACTAACCTGGAGATATGGGAAACACTAACCTGGAGATATGGGAAACACTAACCTGGAGATATGGGAAACACTAACCTGGAGATATGGGAAACACTAACCTGGAGATATGGGAAACACTAACCTGGAGATATGGGAAACACTAACCTGGAGATATGGGAAACACTAACCTGGAGATATGGGAAACACTAACCTGGAGATATGGGAAACACTAACCTGGAGATATGGGAAACACTAACCTGGAGATATGGGAAACACTAACCTGGAGATATGGGAAACACTAACCTGGAGATATGGGAAACACTAACCTGGAGATATGGGAAACACTAACCTGGAGATATGGGGAACACTAACCTGGAGATATGGGGAAACACTAACCTGGAGATATGGGAAACACTAACCTGGAGATATGGGAAACACTAACCTGGAGATATGTGAAACACTAACCTGGAGATATGGAGGAACACTAACCTGGAGATATGGGGAACACTAACCTGGAGATATGGGGAACACTAACCTGGAGATATGGGGAACACTAACCTGGAGATATGGGGAACACTAACCTGGAGATATGGGAAACACTAACCTGGAGATATGGGAAACACTAACCTGGAGATATGGGAAACACTAACCTGGAGATATGGGAAACACTAACCTGGAGATATGGGAACACTAACCTGGAGATATGGGAAACACTAACCTGGAGATATGGGAACACTAACCTGGAGATATGGGGAACACTAACCTGGAGATATGGGGAACACTAACCTGGAGATATGGGAAACACTAACCTGGAGATATGGGGAAACACTAACCTGGAGATATGGGAAACACTAACCTGGAGATATGGGGAACACTAACCTGGAGATATGGGGAACACTAACCTGGAGATATGGGGAACACTAACCTGGAGATATGGGGAACACTAACCTGGAGATATGGGGAACACTAACCTGGAGATATGGGGAACACTAACCATATAAAGGTGTGCATTAATGGAACCTTTTATTTTTAAATAATTTCTCGCTGATATGAAAGTTACGTTTCGGTACCGCAAGCAATTGATGTTCATGTTCAGCTCGAGCAAAAGTCCTTGGATGATGGCATCTTCATCAATAGGCGCTAAAGGTAGTCTATGAACTGGGTTTCCCATCACTAGCTAGTTGGTTGACGAGGGGTACAGAAGGCTACAGTACAGCATCCCTGAATGACAGTAGTTCCTATTGTTCTGTTATTCGTTGGGTCTGTAAAGTGTTAAATGAGCTCTGATGGTGTGACGTTATCTTTATCTACATTATAGATGCTTCTATGGACATGTCATTTACATCAGAGCTCTGGCACATACTCTGCCATATATATATATATATATATATATTTATTACAGTATTACTGAGGTTGAAAAGATGACCGTATCTGTTATTGTCCAACTATTAAAACGTGTTTGTTTGTAAACACACAGCAAACCAACAGCTGCCACCGTTGAAAACATTGTGGATGGTGAAGGGACAATGCCCGCAAATTACTCTTATGGTAAATATTTCATCCAAATGTATTTCCATTCATAAATGTGGCCACTTAATTTGCTGGTGTGGATCTCTTTATGTTATTTAAAATGATTGTTAATATCACATTTCTGTAGGTTCTCCGTTCCCAAACGTAAAACCCTCTGTCTTCAGGAGGTATTGAGTTAAAATACGTCGTATTGAACAAACAAAAGTTCACTCAGGGTCATTTTTAAATTACGAGTGACTGACATGAACAGAAGCATAATCAGGCCTTGTCAGGAAGAGAAAAAGATGGAGAAAAGTACAGAGAGATCCTTGATGAAAACCTGCTTCAGAGCACTCAGGACCTCAGACTGGGGTGAAGGTTCACCTTCCAACAGGACAACAACCCTAAACACAGAGCCAAGACAACGCAGGAGTGGGTTCGGGACAAGTCCCTGAATGTCCTTGAGTGGCCCAGTCAGAGCCCGGACTTGAACCCGATCTAACATCTCTGGAGAGATCTGAAAATAGCTGTGCAGTGACGATCCCCATTCACCCTGACAGAGCTTGAGAGGATCTGCAGAGAAGGGGAGAAACTCCCCAAATACAGGTACGGCAAACTTGTAGAGTCATACCCAAGAAGACAAGACGCTGTAATCACTGGCAAAGGTGCTTCAACAAAGTACTGGGAAAAGGGTCTGAATACTTATGTAAATGTTATCTTTAAGGGTTTTTGTTTTATAGATTTGCAAACATTTCTAAAAAACAGTTTTGCTTTGTCATTATGGGGTATTGTGTGCAGATTGATGAAGGAAAAAAACGAATGAATCAATTTTAGAATAAGGCTGTAACGTAACAAATTGTGGAAAAACGTCCAAATGCACTGTATAGGAATTAGGGTGGCATTTGGGATGCACAACACTGCAGTAGCACACCACTGCAGTAGCACACCACTGCAGTAGCACATCACTGCAGTAGCACATCACTGCAGTAGCACACCACTGCAGTAGCACAAGACTTTTACACAGTCAGTCTGTATGTTTTCAAACAGTCAGCGACAGGTGTGTCAAAACACTGGTTCTCAACAGAATATAAGACTTCTAAACCAGAAGTATAGGGTTTAATATAATTTCAAACTCCTTGCATCCTTTTTCTAATGTTATCATACTACTGAGCTTATTGCAGTTCAAACTATAAAACAGGGTTTTATGTTGGTGGTTGGCCAAATCCAAAGAGGTTCCATTTTTCAACTCTCTCCTTCTCTCCTCTCCCTATCTCTCACATTCTCCTCTCTCTCTCTCCTCTCCCTCACTCTCCCCCTCTCTCTCTGTCCTCTCCCTCTCTCATTCTCCTCCCCCCTCTCTCTGTCCCTCTCGTTCTCCTCTCTAACTCTCCCTGTCCTCTCTCTCCCTCCCTCCCTCCCCTCTCATTCTTGTTCTCTCTCTTTTTCTCCCTCCCTCCCTCCCTCATTCTTGTTCTCCTCTCTCTCTCTTTTTCTCCCTCCCTCCCTTCCTCATTCTTGTTCTCCTCTCTCTCTTTTTTCTCCCTCCCTCCCTCTCCTCTCATTCTTGTTCTCCTCTCTCTCTCTCTCTCTCTCTTTTTCACCTCTCCTTTCGCTCTCTCTCTCTTTCTTCTCTTATCCAGTAACAGTAAAACATAGGGGCTTGTCAAGCCACTAACAGCTACATGATGAATGTCCTGCTGGTTCTGTGTTTGGTTGTTTTGTGGTCTCAACGGAATTGAATTTCATGCTCACTTGTTTAGCTGCATTTTCTTGACCGTGCCCTCTTCCTACTCCTCCTCCTCCTCTTCCTCCTCTTCCTCCTCCTTCTGTACACAAAGCCAAGCAGGCCACAATGATTAAATGTTCTCTGGATATAAAGCAGACAGAAGCATGGTTGGATGAAAGTAGCTGAGAGAAAATAATGAGTTGTTTCATGTCTGCAGGGTGTCTGTCTTTACTGAGACAACCCTGTGAGAGCCACACAGCTTAAAGAATCATTTAATTAGAGAACATCAACCTTGTGTCTTTGTTTCTATGTGTTTGGAATAATTACACGTTCTGATGTGTGTGCATGACAGCAAATTCACTATTTTCTGATTTCCTTCGGAGCAACTCAAAGACAACTCAGACATGCAATCAATTGATTCTGAAGAGGTGAAAGAAAACTATTAGCTTCAGCTGCTAGAGGCATGTTAGTGTTATGTATGGTGGAGACACTGAAGTTGTCTTTCTGTTAGGCGCTGGGAGTTGTCTTTCTGTTAGGCGCTGGGAGTTGTCTTTCTGTTAGGCGCTGGGAGTTGTCTTTCTGTTAGGCGCTGGGAGTTGTCTTTCTGTTAGGCGCTGGGAGTTGTCTTTCTGTTAGGCGCTGGGAGTTGTCTTTCTGTTAGGCGCTGGGAGTTGTCTTTCTGTTAGGCGCTGGGAGTTGTCTTTCTGTTAGGCGCTGGGAGTTGTCTTTCTGTTAGGCGCTGGGAGTTGTCTTTCTGTTAGGCGCTGGGAGTTGTCTTTCTGTTAGGCGCTGGGAGTTGTCTTTCTGTTAGGCGCTGGGAGTTGTCTTTCTGTTAGGCGCTGGGAGTTGTCTTTCTGATAGAGACTGGGAGTTGTCTTTCTGATAGAGACTGGGAGTTGTCTTTCTGATAGAGACTGGGAGTTGTCTTTCTGATAGAGACTGGGAGTTGTCTTTCTGATAGACTGGGAGTTGTCTTTCTGATAGAGACTGGGAGTTGTCTTTCTGATAGAGACTGGGAGTTGTCTTTCTGATAGAGACTGGGAGTTGTCTTTCTGATAGAGACTGGGAGTTGTCTTTCTGATAGAGACTGGGAGTTGTCTTTCTGATAGAGACTGGGAGTTGTCTTTCTGATAGAGACTGGGAGTTGTCTTTCTGATAGAGACTGGGAGTTGTCTTTCTGATAGAGACTGGGAGTTGTCTTTCTGATAGAGACTGGGAGTTGTCTTTCTGATAGAGACTGGGAGTTGTCTTTCTGATAGAGACTGGGAGTTGTCTTTCTGATAGAGACTGGGAGTTGTCTTTCTGATAGAGACTGGGAGTTGTCTTTCTGATAGAGACTGGGAGTTGTCTTTCTGATAGAGACTGGGAGTTGTCTTTCTGATAGAGACTGGGAGTTGTCTTTCTGATAGAGACTGGGAGTTGTCTTTCTGATAGAGGCTGGGAGTTGTCTTTCTGTTAGGCGCTGGGAGTTGTCTTTCAGTTAGACGCTGGGAGTTGTCTTTCTGTTAGACGCTGGGAGTTGTCTTTCAGTTAGGCGCTGGGAGTTGTCTTTCTGATAGAGACTGGGAGTTGTCTTTCTGATAGAGAGACTGGGAGTTGTCTTTCTGATAGAGACTGGGAGTTGTCTTTCTGATAGAGACTGGGAGTTGTCTTTCTGATAGAGACTACCACCAGTTGTCCCTCCAACAGAGACTGATACATACCACCAGTTGCCCCTCCAACAGAGACATACCACCAGGCCCCCTGATACACAGACATACCACCAGGCCCCCTCCAACAGAGACTGATACATACCACCAGGCCCCCTCCAACAGAGACACTGAACACATACCACCAGGCCCCTCCAAAGAGACTGAAACATACCACCATGCCCCCTCCAACACAGACTGATACATACCACCAGGCCCCCTCCAACAGAGACTGATACATACCACCACGCCCCCTCCAACAGAGACTGATACATACCACCATGCCCTCCAACAGAGACTGATACATACCACCAGGCCCCCCTCCAACAGAGACATACCACCACCCCCCTCCAACAGAGACTGATACATACCACCAGGCCCCCTCCAACAGAGACTGATACATACCACCATGCCCCTCCAACACAGACTGATACATACCACCATGCCCCCTCCAACAGAGACTGATACATACCACCAGGCCCCTCCAACAGAGACATACCACCAGGCCCCCTCCAACAGAGACTGATACATACCACCACGCCCCCTCCAACAGAGACTGATACATACCACCACGCCAACAGAGACTGATACATACCACCCCCTCCAACAGAGACTGATACATACCACCAGGCCCCCTCCAACAGAGACTGATACATACCACCAGCCCCTCCAACAGAGACTGATACATACCACCACGCCCCTCCAACAGAGACTGATACATACCACCACGCCCCTCCAACAGAGACTGATACATACCACCAGCCCCCTCCAACAGAGACTGAAACATACCACCACGCCCCTCCAACACAGACATACCACCACCACGCCCCCTCCAACAGAGACTGATACCACCACGCCCCCTCCAACAGAGACATACACCAGCCCCCTCCAACAGAGACTGATACATACCACCACGCCCCCTCCAACAGAGACTGATACATACCACCAGGCCCTCCAACAGAGACTGATACATACCACCAGGAGACCCCACCACGCCAACAGAGACTGATACATACCACCAGGCCCCCTCCAACAGAGACTGATACATACCACCACCCCTCCAGGACTGACATACCACCCCCTCCAACACAGACTGATACATACCACCACGCCCCCTCCAACAGAGACTGATACATACCACCACGCCCCCTCCAACAGAGACTGATACATACCACCAGGCCCCCTCCAACAGAGACATACCACCACGCCCCCTCCAACAGAGACTGATACATACCACCAGGCCCCCTCCAACAGAGACTGATACATACCACCAGGCCCCCTCCAACAGAGACTGATACATACCACCAGGCCCCCTCCAACAGAGATCTGATAGACTCCAACAGAGACATACCACCAGGCCCCTCCAACAGAGACATACCACCACGCCCCCTCCAACAGAGACTGATACATACCACCACGCCCCCTCCAACAGAGACTGATACATACCACCACGCCCCCTCCAACACAGACTGATACATACCACCAGGCCCCCTCCAACAGAGACTGATACATACCACCAGGCCCCCTCCAACAGAGACTGATACATACCACCACGCCCCCTCCAACAGAGACATACCACCACGCCCCTCCAACAGAGACTGATACATACCACCAGGCCCCCTCCAACAGAGACCCCACCACGCCCCCTCCAACACAGACTGATACATACCACCACCAACAGAGACTGATACATACCACCATGCCCCCTCCAACAGAGACATACCACCACGCCCCCTAACATACCACCAGGCCCCTCCAACAGAGACTGATACATACCACCACGCCCCTCCAACAGAGACTGATACATACCACCACGCCCCCTCCAACAGAGACTGATACATACCACCAACAGAGCCCCACCATCCAACACAGACTGATACATACCACCAGGCCCCACCACGCCCTCCAACAGAGACATACCACCAGGCCCTCCAACAGAGACTGATACATACCACCAGGCCCTCCAACAGAGACCCACCACGCCCCTCCAACACAGACTGATACATACCACCACGCCCCCTCCAACAGAGACTGATACATACCACCAGGCCCCCTCCAACAGAGACTGATACATACCACCATGCCCCCTACAACACAGACTGATACATACCACCAGGCCCCCAACAGAGACATACCACCATGCCCCTCCAGAGACTGATACATACCACCAGGCCCCCTCCAACAGAGACTGATACATACCACCAGGCCCCCTCCAACAGAGACATACCACCATGCCCCCTCCAACAGAGACTGATACATACCACCAGGCCCCTCCAACAGAGACTGATACATACCACCATGCCCCCTCCAACACAGACTGATACATACCACCAGGCCCCCTCCAACACAGACTGATACATACCACCATGCCCCCTCCAACACAGACTGATACATACCACCAGGCCCCCTCCAACAGAGACTGATACATACCAGCAGGCCCCCTCCAACAGAGACTGATACATACCACCATGCCCCCTACAACACAGACTGATACATACCACCAGGCCCCCTCCAACAGAGACTGATACATACCACCACGCCCCCTCCAACAGAGACTGATACATACCACCATGCCCCCTCCAACAGAGACTGATACATACCACCATGCCCCCTCCAACAGAGACTGAAACATACCACCAGGCCCCCTCCAACAGAGACATACCACCAGGCCCCCTCCAACAGAGACTGATACATACCACCATGCCCCCTCCAACAGAGACTGATACATACCACCAGGCCCCCTCCAACAGAGACATACCACCAGGCCCCCTCCAACACAGACTGATACATACCACCACGCCCCTCCAACACAGACTGATACATACCACCACGCCCCACTCCAACAGAGACTGATACATACCACCACGCCCCCTCCAACAGAGACATACCACCACGCCCCTCCAACAGAGACTGATACCACCATGCCCCCTCCAACAGAGACTGATACATACCACCAGGCCCCCTCCAACACAGACTGATACATACCACCACGCCCCCTCCAACAGAGACTGATATATACCACCAGGCCCCCTCCAACAGAGACATACCACCACCCCCTCCAACACAGACTGATACATACCCCCACGCCCCTCCAACACAGACTGATACAAACCACCAGGCCCCCATCCAACACAGACTGATACATACCACCACGCCCCCATGCCCCTCCAACAGAGACTGATACATACCACCACGCCCCCTCCAACAGAGACTGATACATACCACCACGAGACCCCACTCCAACACAGACTGATACATACCACCAGGCCCCTCCAACAGAGACTGATACATACCACCATGCCCCCTCCAACAGAGACATACCACCATGCCCCCTCCAACAGAGACTGATACATACCACCATGCCCCTCCAACACAGACTGATACATACCAGCACGCCCCCTCCAACAGAGACTGATACATACCACCACGCCCCCTCCAACAGAGACTGATACATACCACCAGGCCCCCTCCAACAGAGACATACCACCATGCCCCCTCCAACACAGGGGGCATACGCACCACCGGATTGGACTTACAACCCACAGTGAATAAACTGTCAAATTCTTTCACCACTGTTTACTCAGAAATGGAAGTCATCATCGGATACGATGGACTACGATAACGTAACTATACAACAATACAACAACACAGTAATACAACACAGTAACACAACAATACAGTAATACAACAATACAGTAATACAACAATACAGTAATACAACAATACAACGTCCCTGCACTGCATACCTCAAACTCCACTATCAAATTAGGTGAAATACCACAGTGTGCCATCACAAATGTCTATTTTATTTTAAAACTTTTGAGAGTGTAATGTTTACTGATCATTTCTGTTTTTTTCCCTTTTCCTTTTTATCTATTTCGCTTTGGCAATGTAAACATGTTTCCATAAAGCTCTTTGATTGAAGCGAGAGGGAGTTTGTGAGAGAGAGGTTGGATAGAGGAGGAGGGAGAGGAGGAGAGAGGAGAGGGAGAGGGAGAGGGAAGAGAGGAGAAGAGAGGAGAGGGAGAGGGAGAGGGGGAGAGGGGAAGAGGAGAGGGAGAGGAGAGGGAGAGGGAAGAGGGAGAGGGGGAGAAGAGGGGAGAGGGGAAGAGAGGAGAGGGAAGAGGGAGAGGGAGAGGGAGAGAGGGAAGAGAGGAAGAGGGAGAGAAGAGAGGGAGGAGAGAGGAGGGGGAGAGGAGGGGAAGAGAGGAGGGGAGAGGGGAAGGGAGAGGAGAGGGAGAGGGAAGAGGGGAAGGAGAGGGGAAGAGGGAGAGGGGAGGGGAGAGAGGAGAGGGGAAGAGAGGAGAGGGGGGAGAGGAGAGGGAAGAGAGGGAGAGGGGGAGAGAGAGGAGAGGGGAAGAGAGGAGAGGGAAAGAGAGGAGAGGGGAAGAGAGGAGAGGGAGAGGGGAAGAGAGGAGAAGGAGAGGGGAAGAGAGGAGAAGGAGAGGGGAAGAGAGGAGAAGGAGAGGGGAAGAGAGGAGAGGGAGAGGGAGAGGGGAAAAGAGGAGAAGAGAGGAGAGGGAGATGGGAATAGAGGAGAAGGAGAGGGGAAGAGAGGAGAAGAGAGGAGGGGAGAGAGACCAGGTAGCCAGAGTTTCTCTTCACTCTTTTCCCTTGAGAAACAGAGATCAAAACAGCACAGCAATGATTAACCTTATAGGTTACCATGGTAATTAACCTGTTGTGATGAGACTGAAACTGAAGATTGAAATGAATTGAAGTGATGTATGTTTCTGATTGTGGCCATGGTAACTTAATGAGGAGGATATGGTGAAAGGATGTTGTAGCAGGCTCAAGGGGGTGGGGTTTTCACGTCACCAAGTTCAACAACCAAACACGCACAGGGACCAACACGGGAATAAAAATGGAGCATTTTGAGGAGAGTGGCGATTGAAGTAAGATATCTTACAGCCCGTTGGCTCCACCCCCAAGCCTTATATGGGCTTCCTGCCAAATGAGGCAAGCAGGTGGATCATTAAGCCAGTGCTTTGGGATAAAAGAGGAAGCGGGCTGCACAAAGAGGGGCGAATGGTGTCGTCTGTTTTCGTCACCAACACTATGGGGCTGCACCACTCACTATTCAGCTCTTCAATGATTTCAGCTTCCAACATCGTTTTTACTTAGGTTCTGAAGTAAATAAATGAATAACACCCATTGATTATTTAAGAATGAAACTTAGTAAATGCTTAATTCAACTATCATACCTCATCAGATTCCAAAACAGTGGTGGGGTAAAAGCTTTGTTGTTGTGTGAACTGCAGATTGCCCCTTTAATATGTCCTAACTATGCACATGAACATGCAGCCATGATATCCAGTAAGATGACAGGCTACAGTGGAAAGTAATCATTGCATGCTGTGTGTGTTTACACACGCACGCACACACGCACACAAACAGTGTATGTATGCAGGCTCTGCGCTGCCGTGGAGAACGAGGACATGCGGATGATGAGAACGAGGACTGTCATCTAAACATTCTAGATCCATCGCTGTGACAGGAGACGAATGACACGTCAGACAACCATTGGACACTGATCCGTATTCCCGTGCACTACTTTAGACCCTATTCCCACTATTCCCTATGTAGTGCACTACTTTAGACCCTATTCCCTATGAGTGCACTACTTTATTCCTATGTAGTGCACTACTTTAGACCCTATTCCCTATGTAGTGCACTACTTTAGACCCTATCCCCTATGTAGTGCACTACCCTTTCCCTATGTAGTGCACAGGACCCGTAGCGCACTGCATAGTGAAGGGGGTTCAAAAATGAGGGATTCACCCTGACACAGATTGCCCAAGGTGCCCGGCGCTGGGGCTGAGTGACTGGTGCTCACTGGGAGGTGACAGGACAAGAGGCCTGGGGCTGGGGCTGACTGGTACTCACCGGGAGGTGACAGGACAAGAGGCCTGGCGCTGGGGCTGAGTGACTGGTACTCACTGGGAGGTGACAGGACAAGAGGCCTGGCGCTGGGGCTGAGTGACTGGTGCTCACTGGGAGGTGACAGGACAAGAGGCCTGGGGCTGAGTGACTGGTACTCACTGGGAGGTGACAGGACAAGAGGCCTGGCGCTGGGGCTGAGTGACTGGTACTCACCAGGAGGTGACAGGACAAGGGCCTTGGGGCTGAGTGACTGGTACTCACCAGGAGGTGACAGGACAAGAGGCCTGGGGCTGAGTGACTGGTACTCACTGGGAGGTGACAGGACAAGAGGCCTGGGGCTGAGTGACTGGTACTCACCAGGAGGTGACAGGACAAGAGGCCTGGGGCTGGGGGTGAGTGACTGGTACTCACTGGGAGGTGACAGGACAAGAGGCCTGGGGCTGGGGCTGAGTGACTGGTACTCACTGGGAGGTGACAGGACAAGAGGCCTGGGGCTGAGTGACTGGTACTCACCGGGAGGTGACAGGACAAGAGGCTTGGGGCTGAGTGACTGGTACTCACCAGGAGGTGACAGGACAAGAGGCCTGGGGCTGAGTGACTGGTACTCACCAGGAGGTGACAGGACAAGAGGCCTGGCGCTGGGGCTGAGTGACTGGTGCTCACCAGGAGGTGACAGGACAAGAGGCTTGGGGCTGACTGGGGAGGTGACAGGACAAGAGGCCTGGGGCTGAGTGACTGGTACTCACTGGGAGGTGACAGGACAAGAGGCCTGGGGCTGAGTGACTGGTGCTCACCAGGAGGTGACAGGACAAGAGGCCTGGCGCTGGGGCTGAGTGACTGGTACCACTGGGAGGTGACAGGACAAGAGGCCTGGGGCTGGGACTGCTGGAGGTGACAGGACAAGAGGCCTGGGGCTGAGTGACTGGTACTCACTGGGAGGTGACAGGACAAGAGGCCTGGGGCTGAGTGACTGGTACTCACCAGGAGGTGACAGGACAAGAGGCCTGGGGCTGAGTGACTGGTACTCACTGACAGGACAAGAGGCCTGGGGCTGAGTGACTGGTACTCACCAGGAGGTGACAGGACAAGAGGCCTGGGGCTGAGTGACTGGTACTCACCAGGGAGGTGACAGGACAAGAGGCCTGGGGCTGGGGCTGAGTGACTGGTACTCACTGGGAGGTGACAGGACAAGAGGCCTGGGGCTGGGGCTGAGTGACTGGTACTCACTGGGAGATGACAGGACAAGAGGCCTGGGGCTGAGTGACTGGTACTCACTGGGAGGTGACAGGACAAGAGGCCTGGGGCTGAGTGACTGGTACTCACTGGGAGGTGACAGGACAAGAGGCCTGGGGCTGAGTGACTGGTACTCACCAGGAGGTGACAGGACAAGAGGCCTGGCGCTGGGGCTGAGTGACTGGTGCTCACTGGGAGGTGACAGGACAAGAGGCTTGGGGCTGAGTGACTGGTACTCACTGGGAGGTGACAGGACAAGAGGCCTGGGGCTGAGTGACTGGTACTCACTGGGAGGTGACAGGACAAGAGGCCTGGGGCTGAGTGACTGGTGCTCACCAGGGAGGTGACAGGACAAGAGGCCTGGCGCTGGGGCTGAGTGACTGGTACTCACTGGGAGGTGACAGGACAAGAGGCCTGGGGCTGAGTGACTGGTGCTCACCAGGGAGGTGACAGGACAAGAGGCCTGGGGCTGGGGCTGAGTGACTGGTACTCACTGGGAGGTGACAGGACAAGAGGCCTGGGGCTGAGTGACTGGTACTCACCAGGAGGTGACAGGACAAGAGGCCTGGGGCTGAGTGACTGGTACTCACCAGGAGGTGACAGGACAAGAGGCCTGGGGCTGGGGCTGAGTGACTGGTACTCACTGGGAGGTGACAGGACAAGAGGCCTGGGGCTGGGGCTGAGTGACTGGTACTCACTGGGAGGTGACAGGACAAGAGGCCTGGGGCTGAGTGACTGGTACTCACCGGGAGGTGACAGGACAAGAGGACTGGCGCTGGGGCTGAGTGACTGGTACTCACCAGGAGGTGACAGGACAAGAGGCCTGGGGCTGGGGCTGAGTGACTGGTGCTCACTGGGAGGTGACAGGACAAGAGGCCTGGCGCTGGGGCTGAGTGACTGGTGCTCACCAGGAGGTGACAGGACAAGAGGCTTGGGGCTGAGTGACTGGTACTCACCAGGAGGTGACAGGACAAGAGGCCTGGCGCTGGGGCTGAGTGACTGGTGCTCACTGGGAGGTGACAGGACAAGAGGCCTGGCGCTGGGGCTGAGTGACTGGTGCTCACCAGGAGGTGACAGGACAAGAGGCCTGGGGCTGAGTGACTGGTACTCACCAGGAGGTGACAGGACAAGAGGCCTGGGGCTGGGGCTGAGTGACTGGTACTCACCGGGAGGTGACAGGACAAGAGGCTGGCGCTGGGGCTGAGTGACTGCTACTCACCAGGAGGTGACAGGACAAGAGGCCTGGGGCTGGGGCTGAGTGACTGGTGCTCACTGGGAGGTGACAGGACAAGAGGCCTGGCGCTGGGGCTGAGTGACTGGTGCTCACCAGGAGGTGACAGGACAAGAGGCTTGGGGCTGAGTGACTGGTACTCACCAGGACAGGACAAGAGGCCTGGCGCTGGGGCTGAGTGACTGGTGCTCACTGGGAGGTGACAGGACAAGAGGCCTGGCGCTGGGGCTGAGTGACTGGTGCTCACCAGGAGGTGACAGGACAAGAGGCTTGGGGCTGAGTGACTGGTACTCACCAGGAGGTGACAGGACAAGAGGCCTGGGGCTGAGTGACTGGTACTCAATGGGAGGTGACAGGACAAGAGGCCTGGGGCTGAGTGACTGGTGCTCACCAGGAGGTGACAGGACAAGAGGCCTGGGGCTGGGGCTGAGTGACTGGTACTCACTGGGAGGTGACAGGACAAGAGGCCTGGGGCTGAGTGACTGGTGCTCACCAGGAGGTGACAGGACAAGAGGCCTGGGGGGCTGAGTGACTGGTACTCACTGGGAGGTGACAGGACAAGAGGCCTGGGGCTGAGTGACTGGTGCTCACCAGGAGGTGACAGGACAAGAGGCCTGGGGCTGGGGCTGAGTGACTGGTACTCACTGGGAGGTGACAGGACAAGAGGCCTGGGGCTGAGTGACTGGTACTCACCAGGAGGTGACAGGACAAGAGGCCTGGGGCTGAGTGACTGGTACTCACCAGGAGGTGACAGGACAAGAGGCCTGGGGCTGGGGCTGAGTGACTGGTACTCACTGGGAGGTGACAGGACAAGAGGCCTGGGGCTGGGGCTGAGTGACTGGTACTCACTGGGAGGTGACAGGACAAGAGGCCTGGGGCTGGTGACTGGTACTCACCGGGAGGTGACAGGACAAGAGGTCTGGCGCTGGGGCTGAGTGACTGCTACTCACCAGGAGGTGACAGGACAAGAGGCCTGGGGCTGGGGCTGAGTGACTGGTGCTCACTGGGAGGTGACAGGACAAGAGGCCTGGCGCTGGGGCTGAGTGACTGGTGCTCACCAGGAGGTGACAGGACAAGAGGCTTGGGGCTGAGTGACTGGTACTCACCAGGAGGTGACAGGACAAGAGGCCTGGCGCTGGGGCTGAGTGACTGGTGCTCACTGGGAGGTGACAGGACAAGAGGCCTGGCGCTGGGGCTGAGTGACTGGTGCTCACCAGGAGGTGACAGGACAAGAGGCTTGGGGCTGAGTGACTGGTACTCACCAGGAGGTGACAGGACAAGAGGCCTGGGGCTGAGTGACTGGTACTCACTGGGAGGTGACAGGACAAGAGGCCTGGGGCTGAGTGACTGGTGCTCACCAGGAGGTGACAGGACAAGAGGCCTGGGGCTGGGGCTGAGTGACTGGTACTCACTGGGAGGTGACAGGACAAGAGGCCTGGGGCTGAGTGACTGGTACTCACCAGGAGGTGACAGGACAAGAGGCCTGGGGCTGAGTGACTGGTACTCACCAGGAGGTGACAGGACAAGAGGCCTGGGGCTGGGGCTGAGTGACTGGTACTCACTGGGAGGTGACAGGACAAGAGGCCTGGGGCTGGGGCTGAGTGACTGGTACTCACTGGGAGGTGACAGGACAAGAGGCCTGGGGCTGAGTGACTGGTACTCACCGGGAGGTGACAGGACAAGAGGTCTGGCGCTGGGGCTGAGTGACTGCTACTCACCAGGAGGTGACAGGACAAGAGGCCTGGGGCTGAGTGACTGGTACTCACCAGGAGGTGACAGGACAAGAGGCCTGGGGCTGAGTGACTGGTACTCACTGGGAGGTGACAGGACAAGAGGCCTGGGGCTGGGGCTGAGTGACTGGTACTCACTGGGAGGTGACAGGACAAGAGGTCTGGCGCTGGAGCTGAGTGACTGGTACTCACTGGGAGGTGACAGGACAAGAGGCCTGGGGCTGAGTGACTGGTACTCACTGGGAGGTGACAGGACAAGAGGCCTGGGGCTGAGTGACTGGTGCTCACTGGGAGGTGACAGGACAAGAGGCCTGGCGCTGAGTGACTGGTACTCACCGGGAGGTGACAGGACAAGAGGCCTGGGGCTGGAGCTGAGTAACTGGTACTCACTGGGAGGTGACAGGACAAGAGGCCTGGGGCTGAGTAACTGGTACTCACTGGGAGGTGACAGGACAAGAGGCCTGGCGCTGGGGCTGAGTGACTGGTACTCACCGGGAGGTGACAGGACAAGCAACGCATACAGATGTAGGATCTTAATTTGAGTCAGTTTGAGTCATAAACCCTCTACTGATTACCTCGTTCACATCCAGTGGTACATAAACCCTCTACTGATTACCTCGTTCACATCCAGTGGTACATAAACCCTCTACTGACTGGAAGAGAAGATACAGGAAGAGAAGAGATTAGACAGAATCAGAAGAGAAGAGAAAAGATTAGACAGGAAGAAGAAATAAGAGAAGGGAAGAGAAGAGAATGGAAGAGACGGGAAGAGAAGAGACGGGAAGAGGAGACGGGAAGAGAAGAGAATGGAAGAGAAGAGAATGGAAGAGACGGGAAGAGAAGAGACGGGAAGAGGAGACGGGAAGAGAAGAGACGGGAAGAGACGGGAAGAGAAGAGACAGGAGGAAGAGACGGAAGAAGAGAAGAGACAGGAAGAGAGGGAAGAGAAGAGACAGGAAGAGACGGGAAGAGAAGAGAATGGAAGACGGGAAGAGAAGAGACGGGAAGAGAGAATGGAAGAGAAGAGACGGGAAGAGAAGAGAATGGAAGAGACGGGAAGAGAAGAGACGGAAGAGAAGAGACGGGAAGAGAAGAGACGGGAAGAGAAGAGACGGAAGAAGAGAGAGACGGCAAGAGAAGAGACGGGAAGAGACGGGAAGAGAAGAGACGGGAAGAGACGGGAAGAGAAGAGACGGGAAGAGACGGGAAGAGAAGAGACGGGAAGAGACGGGAAGAGAAGAGACAGGAAGAGACGGGAAGAGAAGAGACAGGAAGAGACGGGAAGAGAAGAGACAGGAAGAGACGGGAAGAGAAGAGAATGGAAGAGACGGGAAGAGAAGAGACAGGAAGAGACGGGAAGAGAAGAGACAGGAAGAGACGGGAAGAGAAGAGACAGGAAGAGACGGGAAGAGAAGAGAATGGAAGAGACGGGAAGAGAAGAGACAGGAAGAGACGGAAGAGAAGAGACAGGAAGAGACGGGAAGAGAAGAGACAGGAAGAGACGGGAAGAGAAGAGACAGGAAGAGGCGGGAAGAGAAGAGACAGGAAGAGACGGGAAGAGAAGAGACAGGAAGAGACGGGAAGAGAAGAGACAGGAAGAGACGGGAAGAGAAGAGACAGGAAGAGACGGGAAGAGAAGAGACAGGAAGAGACGGGAAGAGAAGAGACAGGAAGAGACGGGAAGAGAAGAGACAGGAAGAGATGGGAAGAGAAGAGACGGGAAGAGAAGAGACGGGAGGAGAAGAGACAGGAAGAGACGGGAAGAGAAGAGAATGGAAGAGACGAGAAGAGAATGGAAGAGACGGGACGGGAAGAGAAGGGAAGAGAAGAGACGGGAAGAGACGGGAAGAGAAGAGACGGGAAGAGACGGGAAGAGAAGAGACGGGAAGAGACGGGAAGAGAAGAGACGGGAAGAGACGGGAAGAGAAGAGAAGAAGACGGGAAGAGAAGAGAAGGAAGAGACGGGAAGAGACGGGAAGAGAAGGAAGAAGAGGGGGGTGAGAAGGGAAGGGAAGGGAAGGAGACGGGAAGAAGAGAAGGGAAGAGACAGGAAGAGACGGGAAGAGAAGAGACAGGAAGAGACGAGACAGGAAGAGAAGAGACGGGAAGAGAAGAGACAGGAAGAGACGGGAAGAGAAGAGACAGGAAGAGACGGGAAGAGAAGAGACAGGAAGAGACGGGAAGAGAAGAGACAGGAAGAGACGGGAAGAGAAGAGACAGGAAGAGACGGGAAGAGAAGAGAATGGAAGAGAAGAGAATGGAAGAGAAGAGACAGGAAGAGACGGGAAGAGAAGAGAATGGAAGAGAATGGAATGGAAGAGAGGAGAGAAGAGAATGGAAGAGAATGGAATGGAAGAGAGGAGAGGAGAGACAGGAAGAGGAGGGAAGAGAGGAGAGACAGGAAGAGGAGGGAAGAGGAGAGGAGAGACCGGAAGAGGAGGGAAGAGAGGAGAGGAGAGACCGGAAGAGGAGGGAAGAGAGGAGAGGAGAGACCGGAAGAGGAGGGAAGAGAGGAGAGGAGAGACCGGAAGAGGAGGGAAGAGAGGAGAGGAGAGACCTTAAGAGGATTGAAGAGAGGAGAGGAGAGACCGGAAGAGGAGGGAAGAGAGGAGAGGAGAGACCGGAAGAGGAGGGAAGAGAGGAGAGGAGAGACCGGAAGAGGAGGGAAGAGAGGAGAGGAGAGGAGAGACAGGAAGAGGAGGGAAGAGAGGAGAGGGAAGAGAGGAGAGGAGAGACCGGAAGAGGAGGGAAGAGAGGAGAGGAGAGACAGGAAGAGGAGGGAAGAGAGGAGAGGGAAGAGAGGAGAGGAGAGACCGGAAGAGGAGGGAAGAGAGGAGAGGAGAGACAGGAAGAGGAGGGAAGAGAGGAGAGGAGAGACAGGAAGAGGAGGGAAGAGAGGAGAGGAGAGACAGGAAGAGGAGGGAAGAGAGGAGAGGAGAGACCGGAAGAGAAGAGAAGAGACAGGGAGAGGAGAGGAGAGGCAGGAAGAGAAGAAAAGAGAGAAGATACACAGAGAAGAGAAGGGAAGATAATTGATCACATTATAGAACAGGCCCTCTGGACATCCTGTTGATTATTTTACAACGTGAGACAGAGCTCTCTCTCACTTTCCTCCGATTGTCTCACTCTCTCTCTGCCCTCCTCTCTCTGTCCTCCTCCTCTCTCCTCCTCCTCTCCTCCTCCTCCTCTCTCCTCCTCCTCCTCCCTCCTCCCTCCTCTCCTCCTCCTCCTCTCTCCTCTGTTTTCCAGGGCCCGTCAGAGCACACTATCAGGAAGAAGTGTCCTGCGTCTCCTCCTGCACCTCCTTTCCTCTGCTCCTTCCTGTCCTCACTGTGCTCCAAACACACACAAACGTCTCATAAACAAACACCTCCTGTTCCCTGCTGGCTGGCTGGCTGGCTGGCTGGCTGAATGGCTGCTGGCTGGCTGACAGCACCATGAATAAAACATTGATTCATTTAATTTAGAGACGCTTTACAGTAATGAGGCAGTTTGTGTGTTTTCCCCATATACCATCACCACCATAGTCCCTGTGATCGAGCGGAGTCCTGTCCAGGGGGTGTACTGTACATCAAGCTGCCTCACACTTCAGAAACAGGAGATAGGATCCTGCCCTCAGGGCCGTTCTGGCTCGACAAGGCTACTACTTTCATAGTCACACCATACACCAGTCAGTCTGAGTCAGAAATTAAGCACTTAATGACAACTGAGAAAACAGTCTTCAACAGACCAGCACCTACTACACCCAATAGACAGTCTTCAACAGACCAGCCACCCAACAGACGGTCTTCAACAGACCAGCCACCCAACAGACGGTCTTCAACAGACCAGCCACCCAATAGACGGTCTTCAACAGACCAGCCACCCAATAGACGGTCTTCAACAGACCAGCCACCCAATAGACGGTCTTCAACAGACCAGCCACCCAATAGACGGTCTTCAACAGACCAGCCACCCAATAGACTACTATGACAAACAGTACCATAAACATTCATACCCAGCTGTGTTTAATATTCCATTAATATCTCATTCATTTAACAGAACAAAGGGGAGATGTGGGAGGGGGGAGAGGGGGAGGGAGAGAGAGAGGGGGAGAGGGGGTGGGAGAGTGGGAGGAGGGTTGGGGGAGGGGATGTAGAGGGGAGGGGAGGTAGGGGGTGGGAAGGGGAGAGAGAGAGAGGGAGGATGTGGGGAGGGAGAGGGAAAGAGAGAATTGGGGGTGGGAGAGAGGGGGAGGCAGTGGGAGGAAGAGAGAGGGGGAGGCAGTGGGAGGAAGAGAGAGGGGGCAGGGAGAGAGGGAGGAGAGAGGGGTGAGAGAAGGGGGGAGAGAGGGGGAGCCATTTGGAACCTGTCCATAGTGTTCCTATTCTTTAATCCCTTTCAGAGACGAAGGCAGATGAAATAATGTCATTTATTTCTGCATCAAATTGACAAAATACATGACTAAATTAAGAATCACACAGAAAGATGACTTATCAAAACACATTACCATATTAGGCATCACATGGAAAGAACATTACCACTGAATCTGACTTGAGTTGCACAAGTCAAACAAATCTAGCCAAAATACAAAAAGAAAAAAGCACACTGTCAGAATCCCAAAGGCCCCCTATTCCCTGTATAGTACACTGACCAGGGTGCCCCCTATTCCCTGTATAGTACACTGACCAGGGTGCCCCCTATTCCCTGTATAGTACACTGACCAGGGTGCCCCCTATTCCCTGTATAGTACACTGACCAGGGTGCCCCTATTCCCTGTATAGTACACTGACCAGGGTGCCCCCTATTCCCTGTATAGTACACTGACCAGGGTGCCCCCTATTCCCTGTATAGTACACTGACCAGGGTGCCCCCTATTCCCTGTATAGTACACTGACCAGGGTGCTCCCTATTCCCTGTATAGTTCACTGACCAGGGTGCCCCCTATTCCCTGTATAGTACACTGACCAGGGTGCCCCCTATTCCCTATTCCCCAGGGTATAGTACACTGACCAGGGTGCCCCCTATTCCCTGTATAGTACACTGACCAGGGTGCCCCCTATTCCCTGTATAGTACACTGACCAGGGTGCCCCCTATTCCCTGTATAGTACACTGACCAGGGTGCCTCCTATTCCCTGTATAGTACACTGACCAGGGTGCCTCCTATTCCCTGTATAGTACACTGACCAGGGTGCCCCCTATTCCCTGTATAGTACACTGACCAGGGTGCCTCCTATTCCCTGTATAGTACACTGACCAGGGTGCCCCCTATTCCCTGTATAGTACACTGACCAGGGTGCCCCCTATTCCCTGTATAGTACACTGACCAGGGTGCCCCCTATTCCCTGTATAGTACACTGACCAGGGTGCCCCCTATTCCCTGTATAGTACACTGACCAGGGTGCCCCCTATTCCCTGTATAGTACACTGACCAGGGTGCCCCCTATTCCCTGTATAGTACACTGACCAGGGTGCCCCCTATTCCCTGTATAGTACACTGACCAGGGTGCCCCCTATTCCCTGTATAGTACACTGACCAGGGTGCCCCTATTCCCTGTATAGTACACTGACCAGGGTGCCCCCCCTATTCCCTGTATAGTACACTGACCAGGGTGCCCCTATTCCCTGTATAGTACACTGACCAGGGTGCCCCCTATTCCTGTATAGTACACTGACCAGGGTGCCCCTATTCCCTGTATAGTACACTGACCAGGGTGCCCCCTATTCCCTGTATAGTACACTGACCAGGGTGCCCCCTATTCCCTGTATAGTACACTGACCAGGGTGCCCCCTATTCCCTGTATAGTACACTGACCAGGGTGCCCCCTATTCCTGTACACTGACAGGGTGCCCCCTATTCCCTGTATAGTACACTGACCAGGGTGCCCCCTATTCCCTGTATAGTACACTGACCAGGGTGCCCCTATTCCCTGTATAGTACACTGACCAGGGTGCCCCCTATTCCCTGTATAGTACACTGACCAGGGTGCCCCCTATTCCCTGTATAGTACACTGACCAGGGTGCCCCCTATTCCCTGTATAGTACACTGACCAGGGTGCCCCCTATTCCCTGTATAGTACACTGACCAGGGTGCCCCCTATTCCCTGTATAGTACACTGACCAGGGTGCCCCCTATTCCCTGTATAGTACACTGACCAGGGTGCCCCCTATTCCCTGTATAGTACACTGACCAGGGTGCCCCCTATTCCCTGTATAGTACACTGACCAGGGTGCCCCCTATTCCCTGTATAGTACACTGACCAGGGTGCCCCCTATTCCCTGTATAGTACACTGACCAGGGTGCCTATTCCCTGTATAGTACACTGACCAGGGTGCCCCCTATTCCCTGTATAGTACACTGACCAGGGTGCCCCCTATTCCCTGTATAGTACACTGACCAGGGTGCCCCCTATTCCCTGTATAGTACACTGACCAGGGTGCCCCCTATTCCCTGTATTCCCCAGTATAGTACACTGACCCAGGGTGCCCCCTATTCCCTGTATAGTACACTGACCAGGGTGCCCCCTATTCCCTGTATAGTACACTGACCAGGGTGCCCCCTATTCCCTGTATAGTACACTGACCAGGGTGCCCCCTATTCCCTGTATAGTACACTGACCAGGGTGCCCCCTATTCCCTGTATAGTATAGTACCCTGTACTGACCAGGGTGCCCCCTATTCCCTGTATAGTACACTGACCAGGGTGCCCCCTATTCCCTGTATAGTTCACTGACCAGGGTGCCAGAAGAGGGAATAGAAATGACCACCACACCGAGACAGAGAGAGATATGTCTGGATGTTTTCCACACCACCACACACACCGAGACAGAGAGATACTGTGGGGCAAAAAGTGTTTAGTCAGCCACCAATTGTGCAAGTTCTCCCACTTAAAAAGATGAGAGGCCTGTAATTTTCATCATAGGTACACTTCAACTATGACAGACAAAATGAGAAAAACTATCCAGAAAATCACTTTGTATGATTTTTAATGAATTTATTTGCAAATTATGGTGGAAAATAAGTATTTGGTCACCTACAAACAAGCAAGATTTCTGTCTCTCACAGACCTGTAACTTCTTTCTTTAAGAGGCTCCTCTGTCCTCCACTCCCTGTTACCTGTATTAATGGCACCTGTTTGAACACTAACTAACCTCCGCTAACTAACCTCCGCTAACTAACCTCCGCTAACTAACCTCCGGGTGCTAACTAACCTCCGCTAACTAACCTCCGCTAACTAACCTCCGCTAACTAACCTCCGCTAACTAACCTCCGCTAACTAACCTCGACTAACTACAGGGTAGTCTGACAGGATTCAGACTCCTTTACTTGTTCTGCATTCTGTTACGGTACAGCCTTATTGTAAAATGGATTAAGTCAAAATAAATCACATCAATCTACACACAATACCCCATAATGACAAAGCAAAAACAGGTTTTTAGACATTTTTGCAAATGTATTACAAATACAACTCAGTAATACCTTATTTACATAAGTATTCAGACCCTTTGCTATGAGATTCAAAGTTGAGCTCAGGTGCATCCTGTTTCCATTGATCATCCATGAGATGTTTCTACAACTTGACCAGGAGTCCACCTGTTGTCAATTCAATTGATTGAACATGATTTGGAAAGGCACACACCTGTCTATATAAGGTCCCACAGTTGACAGTGCATGTCAGAGCAAAAACCAAGTAATGAGGTGGAAGGAATTGTCCGTAGAGTTCCAAGACAGGATTGTGTCGAGGCACAGATCTCTACACTCTAGTTATGAATGAGTCTGCCTCTGTCATATAGACACATTGGGGGTTATCGAGGGGGTTATCGAGGGGACTGTTGGAACGATGTGTCACATTGAGAGAAGACCTGTTGGGGGTTATCAAGGGGGAACGATGTGTCACATTGAGAGAGGACCTGTTGGGGGTTATCAAGGGGGAACGATGTGTCACATTGAGAGAAGACCTGTTGGGGGTTATCAAGGGGGAACGATGTGTCACATTGAGAGAAGAACTGTTGGGGGTTATCAAGGGGGAACGATGTGTCACATTGAGAGAGGACCTGTTGTTACTCACAATAGATATAAAATAAAAAAGAGCTGCCTTGTGTAATGAAAAGATAATGTGTTGCCTGTGTAAAAGACATTTGGTAAACTGAACGAACTGAATACGAGCATGCAACGGAGATACTAAAACATTCTACAGATGCGTGACTGAATCAGTGGATTCAGAGGAAATCATTCTTATTGGAGTGTTTCAAAGGAGAACCACGCCCCCTTCCCTCGGCTGTGCATGTTTCTAACACAGCATCAGTGATGACTGCTCACCTCCAACGCTTGGAAGACCATGGGACCTACTTCCCAATCCGTTTGACTGTGATCCTGGCTCAGTTGACATGCCGGTAGGGAAATCAAACAGCTGATCGAGCTGTAATGTAACCGATTGCCGATCACTACGGAGGAGTGTTGGTTCCTGACTCAGAGCGTTAACGACACGTTCAAAACAACCTCCAACTCGAACTTTGAACTCAGAAATCTCTGACTTCCGACTTCAGTGTGTTCAAGACAACTGGAAAGGGAAAGGGGATACCTGGTCAGTAGGATCTTAAAAACCGAGCTTCAACTGGGAAAAAGTGTGTTGAATGATCATCCAACTCGGGAGCTTAGGCCTGGTTCTAGAGCTCATGATTTGACCTCATATTTTTAGAGTTGTTGTGTTGAATGATCATCCAACTCGGGGGCTTAGGGGGAACTTGGTTCTAGAGCTCATGATTTGACCTCAACTAACCAAGCCATGGGTGGAACGGATTTTTAGAGTTGTTGTGTTGAATGATCATCCAACTCGGGAGCTTGGGGGTTCTAGAGCTCAAAGATTTGACCTCATATTTTTTAGAGTTGTTGTGTTGAATGATCATCCAACTCGGGAGCTTGGGGGTTCTAGAGCTCATGATTTGACCTCATATTTTTTAGAGTTGTTGTGTTGAATGATCATCCAACTCGGGAGCTTGGGGGTTATAGAGCTCATGATTTGACCTCATATTTTTTAGAGTTGTTGTGTTGAATGATCATCCAACTCGGGAGCTTGGGGGTTCTAGAGCTCATGATTTGACCTCATATTTTTTAGAGTTGTTGTGGGTTATCAAGAATGATCATCCAACTCGGGAGCTTGGGGGTTCTAGAGCTCATGATTTGACCTCACATTTTTAGAGTTGTTGTGTTGAATGATCATCCAACTCGGGAGCTTAGGGGGTTATCAGAGCTCATGATTTGACCTCATATTCTTTAGAGTTGTTATCAAGGGGGAACGTGTGTCACATTGAGAGTGTTGAATGATCATCCAACTCGGGAGCTTAGGCTTGGTTCTAGAGCTCATGATTTGACCTCATATTTTTTAGAGTTGTTGTGTTGAATGATCATCCAACTCGGGAGCTTAGGCTTGGTTCTAGAGCTCATGATTTGACCTCATATTTTTTAGGGTTGTCAAGTGTTGAATGATCATCCACATTGAGAGAAGAACTTAGGGGGTTATAGAGCTCATGATTTGACCTCATATTCTTTAGAGTTGTTGTGTTGAATGATCATCCAACTTGAGAGAAGCTTAGGGGTTCTAGAGCTCATGATTTGACCTCATATTTTTTAGAGTTGTTGTGTTGAATGATCATCCAACTGGGAGCTTAGGGGGTTATAGAGCTCATGATTTGACCTCATATTTTTTCAGAGTTGTTGTGTTGAATGATCATCCAACTGTTGGGAGCTTATCAAGGGGAACTTGTGTTCTAGAGCTGTGATTTGACCTCATATTCTTTAGAGTTGTTGTGTTGAATGATCATCCAACTCGGGAAGAACTGTTGGGGTTAGCTTAGGCTTGGTTCTAGAGCTCATGATTTGACCTCATATTCTTTAGAGTTGTTGTGTTGAATGATCATCCAACTCGGGAGCTTAGGTTGGTTCTAGAGCTCATGATTTGACCTCATATTTTTTAGAGTTGTTGTGTTGAATGATCATCCAACTCGGGAGCTTAGGGGGTTCTAGAGCTCATGATTTGACCTCATATTTTTAAAATAGAGCTGTTGTGTTGAATGATCATCCAACTTTGGAGCTTAGGCTTGGTTCTAGAGCTCATGATTTGACCTCATATTTTTTAGAGTTGTTGTGTTGAATGATCATCCAACTCAGCTTAGGCTTGGTTCTAGAGCCACGATTTGACCTCATATTTTTTAGAGTTGTTGTGTTGAATGATCATCCAACTCGGGAGCTTAGGCTTGGTTCTAGAGCTCATGATTTGACCTCATATTTTTTAGAGTTGATGTGTTGAATGATCATCCAACTCGGGAGCTTAGGCTTGGTTCTAGAGCTCATGATTTGACCTCATATTTTTCCGAGTTGTGTGTTGAATGATCATCTGGAAAGGGGAGCTTAGGTCTTGGTTCTAAAAACTCGATTTGACCTCATATTTTTTAGAGTTGTGTGTTGAATGATCATCCAACTCTGGAGCTTAGGCTTGGTTCTAGAGCTCATGATTTGACCTCATATTTTTTAGAGTTGTGTTGAATGATCATCCAACTCGGGAGCTTAGGCTTGGTTCTAGAGCTCATGATTTGACCTCATATTTTTTAGAGTTGTTGTGTTGAATGATCATCCAACTCGGGAGCTTAGGCTTGGTTCTAGAGCTCATGATTTGACCTCATATTTTTTAGAGTTGTTGTGTTGAATGATCATCCAACTCGGGAGCTTAGGCTTGGTTCTAGAGCTCATGATTTGACCTCATATTTTTTAGAGTTGTTGTGTTGAATGATCATCCAACTCGGGAGCTTAGGCTTGGTTCTAGAGCTCATGATTTGACCTCATATTTTTTAGAGTTGTTGTGTTGAATGATCATCCAACTCGAGCTTAGGCTTGGTTCTAGAGCTCATGATTTGACCTCATATTTTTTAGAGTTGTTGTGTTGAATGATCATCCAACTCGGGAGCTTAGGCCTGGTTCTAGAGCTCATGATTTGACCTCATATTTTTTAGAGTTGTTGTGTTGAATGATCATCCAACTCGGGAGCTTAGGCTTGGTTCTAGAGCTCATGATTTGACCTCATATTTTTTAGAGTTGTTGTGTTGAATGATCATCCAACTCGGGAGCTTAGGCTTGGTTCTAGAGCTCATGATTTGACCTCATATTTTTTAGAGTTGTTGTGTTGAATGATCATCCAACTCTGGAGCTTAGGCCTGGTTCTAGAGCTCATGATTTGACCTCATATTTTTTAGAGTTGTTGTGTTGAATGATCATCCAACTCGGGAGCTTAGGCTTGGTTCTAGAGCTCATGATTTGACCTCATATTTTTTAGAGTTGTTGTGTTGAATGATCATCCAACTCGGGAGCTTAGGCTTGGTTCTAGAGCTCATGATTTGACCTCATATTTTTTAGAGTTGTTGTGTTGAATGATCATCCAACTCGGGAGCTTAGGCTTGGTTCTAGAGCTCATGATTTGACCTCATATTTTTAGAGTTGTTGTGTTGAAAGCACCATAAAACGCATGGTACCGTTCGCCAGCTCATAACGACGTGAAGCTGGATTCAATGCTCGTCTGCATTAAAACCAAATATCCATCCAGTTTGGATGTAACAGCAGAGATGAGGTGGGCACTGCTGACCACGCCCCCTGACTTTGAGAAGCTCTGATGCGACATGCATCAATCCACACCCATCTCGTTAGTGGTGGAGAGATAAGAGACATTATGTCAGACTCATTTGCAATTGACTGTCATAGTCCCACAGTAACAGTATGTGATGGTGAGCCGAGAAGATAATCCAAAATAATGTATTTGTCACGGATCCTTCCGGAACTGTCATTATCACACCTGGTTCCCATTCCCACTGATTGTGTATTGTATCAGTGTACCCATTGTTCACCATTGTCCTGTCGATTATTGGTCCAATGTCCGTTGGTGGTGTGACTACCTGTGCTGTGTTGTTTTGGCTTCCGTGCCGCGTGTATTGTGCAGATGATTAAGGGTCTCGCCCCGTGTATTTATCTGAGGTACTACTCGCTCTTCTGTTTGGGTTTCAACCCTGTGTTTTGTGTACGTGTTGGTTTGGTCTTCGTCCCCGTGCCTTTACACAGCACGCCGTAATTTGGGTGTAATAAAAAAAACTATTACACATTCCTACGCCTGTCTCCCGATCCCTACGCCTGTCTCCCGATCCTTTATACCAACGCCTGTCTCCCAATCCCTGACAGTCTCATCCCTAGTGTTAACATCCCTGGCCTGTCTCCCTATCCCTACGCCTGTCTCCCGATCCCTACGCCTGTCTCCCGATCCCTACGCCTGTCTCCCGATCCCTACGCCTGTCTCCCGATCCCTACGCCTGTCTCCCGATCCCTACGCCTGTCTCCCGATCCCTACGCCTGTCTCCCGATCCTTTATACCAACGTGTATTTCAATTGACAGCCATAGTGTTAACATTGGCTGTTAATGACTCAATTTTTATCATATGGTTGGGGTCAGATATTAAAATGGGGTCATGGAACAAAACAGTTTGGGAACCCATGAGTTAAATACACTAAAGAGAAACAATGGGTACATATTGAAGATGTACATGCTCACCCCCAGAATATTTTCACGTCTATTTTCAAAGGATGAAGCTAGGAAAATGAACAGCTTCATAGTTAATAAGAACACTAGAACAATATTGAAGAAAATGAAATGTATTCTACAAAAAAAAAATGTTTTTAGTGTCTTCCTCTGACACCGCCTGGTATCGAAGTCCTGGATGGCAGGAAGCTTAGCCCCAGTGATGTACTGGGCCATACGTACCACCCTCTATAGGGCCTTCCTCTGACACCGCTTGGTATTGAAGTCTTGGATGGCAGGAAGCTTAGCCCCAGTGATGTACTGGGCCATACGTACCACCCTCTATAGGGCCTTCCTCTGACACCGCCTGGTATCGAAGTCCTGGATGGCAGGAAGCTTAGCCCCAGTGATGTACTGGGCCGTACGTACCACCCTCTATAGTGCCTTCCTCTGACACCGCCTGGTATAGAAGTCCTGGATGGCAGGAAGCTTAGCCCCAGTGATGTACTGGGCCGTACGTACCACCCTCTATAGTGCCTTCCTCTGACACCGCCTGGTATCGAAGTCCTGGATGGCAGGAAGCTTAGCCCCAGTGATGTACTGGGCCATACGTAGAATACGTTTCATTTTCCTAGCTTCATCCTTTGAAAATAGATGTGAAAATATTCTGGGGGTGAGCATGTACATCTTCAATATGTAGTCGGAGGCCTAGCAGTTGCCATACCAGGCAGTGATGGCACCAGTCAGGATGCTCTCGATGGTGCAGCTGTAGAACCTTTTGAGGATCTGAGGACTAGGTTTGGACTGACCAATGTACATATTTTCAAATACATGCAACTGAAAAGTTTCATGTCACATTTCAATTTGACATTTGTTTGGACATCAGAGCAATCTGAAGGGAATCATATTTGAGTCAGAAAATGATGTTCATATGATAGGGAAGATATACAAAACCTTCCAGAGAGCCAATACAACTGACAAGCTCTTAGAAAAAAATATTAACTATTGGAATCAAGATTTAAAAATAACTCCTATTGTCACATGATGGAGGGAATGTCAGAACATAACTAATGAAATGACAGTTAACTAAAAATGTACACTTAATCCAGCATAAACAAATGTATAGAATGTATTATACAAGAGACAAAATGCACATTCTACAGCAGAACAGCAGAGTCTTAAGTGTAAAACTAACAATGACTCAATAATCCATGCCTTCTGGGAATGCTAGAAAGTCCAGAGCAGCTGTCAGCAGAGAACGATGGCTGTCAGCAGTATTAGAATGTATATGTACTTTTAATCCGTTGGTCTGCATATTTCAAGACAAATAATGTTAAGGTGAGATACCTGATGGGTTGGACAATACTTTTCTTGTCAGTCATCTTGAAAAAAGTGTTTTACTTAAAACCTGGAAATCAGCCAACCCTCGATCGTCAGTGGAAAGGTCAAATGCTTTATTATCTAAAATGTTGAAAGTGCGTGGGCGAAGGAGAGAAACAAAATGGTGCAGTTTGAGGCCATGTGGTGGAGAGTGATGCAGGCGCTGGAGATGGGGGTGTGAGCAGGTGGATGTGGGCAGGTGTGATGTAGTTGATCTGGTGATGTGAGGAGGGGGTCTGGGAAGGTGTAATGCTAATGTGCCTATAGACCGATAAGCATGGTGGTCAAATGTGTTTCGATAAATAATGGGGCAAATGATCAACACGTCTAAATGGTGTGACGTCAGGGTCAACACGTCTAAATGGTGTGACGTCAGGGTCAACACGTCTAAATGGTGTGACGTCAGGGTCAACACGTCTAAATGGTGTGACGTTAGGATCAACAAATCAACAAATCAAATGTTATTTGTCACATACACATGGTTAGCAGATGATAATGCGTGTGTAGCGAAATGCTTGTGCTTCTAGTTCCGACAATGCAGTAATAACCAACAAGTAATGTAGGGTGTGTAAACATTATATTAGGTAGCATTGTTTAAAGTGGCTAGTGATATATTTTACATAATTTCCCATCAATTCCCATTATTAAAGTGGCTGGAGTTGAGTCAGTGTGTTGGCAGCAGCCACTCAATGTTAGTGGTGGCTGTTTAACAGTCTGATGGCCTTGAGATAGAAGCTGTTTTTCAGTCTCTCGGTCCCAGCTTTGATGCACCTGTACTGACCTCGCCTTCTGGATGATAGCGGGGTGAACAGGCAGTGGCTCGGGTGGTTGTTATCCTTGATGATCTTTATGGCCTTCCTGTGACATCGGGTGGTGTAGGTGTCCTGGAGGGCAGGTAGTTTGCCCCCGGTGATGCGTTGTGCAGACCTCACTACCCTCTGGAGAGCCTTACGGTTGTGGGCGGAGCAGTTGCCGTACCAGGCGGTGATACAGCCCGCCAGGATGCTCTCGATTGTGCATCTGTAGAAGTTTGTGAGTGCTTTTGGTGACAAGCCGAATTTCTTCAGCCTCCTGAGGTTGAAGAGGCGCTGCTGCGCCTTCTTCACGATGCTGTCTGTGTGGGTGGACCAATTCAGTTTGTCTGTGATGTGTATGCCGAGGAACTTAAAACTTACTACCTTCTCCACTACTGTTCCATCGATGTGGATAGGGGGGTGTTCCCTCTGCTGTTTCCTGAAGTCCACAATCATCTCCTTAGTTTTGTTGACGTTGAGTGTGAGGTTATTTTCCTGACACCACACTCCGAGGGCCCTCACCTCCTCCCTGTAGGCCGTCTCGTCGTTGTTGGTAATCAAGCCTACCACTGTTGTGTCGTCCGCAAACTTGATGATTGAGTTGGAGGCGTGCGTTGCCACACAGTCGTGGGTGAACAGGGAGTACAGGAGAGGGCTCAGAACGCACCCTTGTGGGGCCCCAGTGTTGAGGATCAGAGGGGTGGAGATGTTGTTGCCTACCCTCACCACCTGGGGGGCGGCCCGTCAGGAAGTCCAGTACCCAGTTGCACAGGGCGGGGTCGAGACCCAGGTGAGCTGTAGTCGATGAACAGCATTCTCACATAGGTATTCCTCTTGTCCAGATGGGTTAGGGCAGTGTGCAGTGTGGTTGAGATTGCATCGTCTGTGGACCTATTTGGGCGGTAAGCAAATTGCAGTGGGTCTAGGTTGTCAGGTAGGTTGGAGGTGATATGGTCCTTGACTAGTCTCTCAAAGCACTTCATGATGACGGAAGTGAGTGCTACGGGACGGTAGTCGTTTAGCTCAGTTACCTTATCTTTCTTGGGAACAGGAACAATGGTGGCCCTCTTGAAGCATGTGGAAACAACAGACTGGGATAGGGATTGATTGAATACGTCCGTACACACACCAGCCAGCTGGTCTGCGTATGCTCTGAGGGCGCGGCTGGGGATGCCGTCTGGGCCTGCAGCCTTGTGAGGGTTGACACGTTTAAATGTTTTCCTCACGTCAGCTGCAGTGAAGGAGAGTCCGCATGTTTTGGTTGCTGGCCGTGTCAGTGGCACTGTATTGTCCTCAAAGCGGGCAAAAAGGTTATTTAGTCTGCCTGGGAGCAAGACATCCTGGTCTGTGATGGGGCTGGTTTTCTTTTTGTAATCTGTGATTGACTGGAGACCCTGCCACATGCCTCTTGTGTCTGAGCCGTTGAATTGAGATTCTACTTTGTCTCTATACTGACGCTTAGCTTGTTTGATTGCCTTGCGGAGGGAATAGCTACACTGTTTTGTATTCGGTCATGTTTCCGGTCACCTTGCACTGATTAAAAGCAGTGGTTCGTGCTTTCAGTTTCACATGAATGCTGCCATGAATCCACGGTTTCTGGTTTGGGAATGTTTTAATCGTTGCTATGGGAATGACATCTTCAACGCATGTTCTAATGAACTCGCTCACCGAAACAGCATATTCGTCAATGTTGAGTCCACGTGATGGAAGCAGTCTTGGAGTGTGGAATCAGCTTGGTCGGACCAGCGTTGAACAGACCTCTGCGCGGGAGCTTCTTGTTTTAGTTTCTGTCTGTAGGCAGGGATCAACAAAATGGAGTCTAAATTGTTTGAAACTAAAATAAAAAGGATTTTCATGCAGTTTCACGTGTACTTAGAGGAATAAAAGTGAATATATTTATTTAAATTGCCCTTAACGTCACTTGTACAACAACAACACAGGTCTAAGACTACACATTGTTTCATTAAGCAGGGTTCATAGAGGTATTAACAGGTCCAATTCAAGTACTTCCAGGGACTTCTTCAAGCACTTCATTGTGATTTAAGGACCTCAGTGTTATAGACTTGAATACACCTTTAAATGAGGTAGAGGGCTTGGGCTGTTGCATGATTGCAACCAAAGCCCATGTCCTGTAAGTCAGTTTGTAACATTACATCATTGGTTCCCCATATTGACATTGGCTACGGCTTCAGGCCCTATGGACCCTCCTATATACCTTGGAAAAGTCATTCACATTTCTTCTCCTTCCACTATTGCTAATAGGGACTAAATGGAGAAGTTATATGCAATCTGATAGCCATAACAACTATATAAATATCAACCATCAGACAGAGCCTGTAAACACCTATTGAATGCAGCTTGTTTGCGTTGGAGACTCCATGTGACTTTAAAAATCATAAAGGACTTTGATTGGTGGGTTGAAGGGTTGATGCATCTGAACATTAGGAGCTCACTTCCTCAACAGAATTACATCAAGATCTGGGCTACGATCTGGGCTACGCGAATCGGAAAGGCTAAATCTGATTATTATGTAACCTCTTTCGGATTGTAATGAGAACCCGGCTAAATATCGGAAACCTGTCAAATCCCTGAAGGGTTCTACTTCCTCTTCTCTGCCACAACAAATTCATTCAGACACTGGCCTCATAACGAAAAACCAATGCAATCATTGATGCATTTAATCACCATTTTATCTCTTTGAAAGAACTTCTAAGTCTATTCACTATGATACCGGGCTGGATGCTGATAGGGGAAACTTGCTGAATGATCAGAAACGATAGTCAAAGCTTTTCTTTTAGGCTACTTACAGAACAAGTCCTGGGTGCTTTGTTAGCAATAGACAACAAGAAATCCACAGGGGCCGACCAATTGGATTCTGGTCTGCTTAAAAAATGTGCAGCACCTGTCATGGTTGGCTCAATAACCCACATTTATATATATTAAACATTTATCAGGACATGTTCCATAAGTATGTAAATCATCTCTTGTGCTGCCTCTCCACAAGGGTGGATAGGAGTGATGTTAATATCTATGGCCCCATTTCAAGGATTCCTGGTCTAGATAAGCTGCCTCTCCACAAGGGTGGATAGTAGTGATGTTAATATCTATGGCCCCATTTCAAGGATTCCTGGTCTAGATAAGCTGCCTCTCCACAAGGGTGGATAGTAGTGATGTTAATATCTATGGCCCCATTTCAAGGATTCCTGGTCTAGATAAGCTGCCTCTCCACAAGGGTGGATAGTAGTGATGTTAATATCTATGGCCCCATTTCAAGGATTCCTGGTCTAGATAAGCTGCCTCTCCACAAGGGTGGATAGGAGTGATGTTAATATCTATGGCCCCATTTCAAGGATTCCTGGTCTAGATAAGCTGCCTCTCCGCAAGGGTGGATAGGAGTGATGTTAATATCTATGGCCCCATTTCAAGGATTCCTGGTCTAGATAAGCTGCCTCTCCACAAGGGTGGATAGTAGTGATGTTAATATCTATGGCCCCATTTCAAGGATTCCTGGTCTAGATAAGCTGCCTCTCCGCAAGGGTGGATAGGAGTGATGTTAATATCTATGGCCCCATTTCAAGGATTCCTGGTCTAGATAAGCTGCTCCTCCACAAGGGTGGATAGATAAGCTCTCCGCAAGGGTGGATAGGAGTGATGTTAATATCTATGGCCCCATTTCAAGGATTCCTGGTCTAGATAAGCTGCCTCTCCACAAGGGTGGATAGTAGTGATGTTAATATCTATGGCCCCATTTCAAGGATTCCTGGTCTAGATAAGCTGCCTCTCCACAAGGGTGGATAGGAGTGATGTTAATATCTATGGCCCCATTTCAAGGATTCCTGGTCTAGATAAGCTGCCTCTCCACAAGGGTGGATAGGAGTGATGTTAATATCTATGGCCCCAGGTTCCTATTGTAATTGAAGGGTTTGTATGGAAAACCAGGTTCCTATTGTAATTGAAGGATTTGTACGGAAAGCCAAGTAGAAGCCAACAGATGATGTCATCCTCATAATTACCAATCATGGTTTTACCGCAACAGAGTAGCACAAAAGCCCTCCAATTGAAGCAGCTGGGGAGACTAACTAAAGTGGCCACATCACAAAAACAGATTTAAAAAAAAACATGAAACCAGAGATAATTACAAGGGAGCAGGAGAACTTATAAATTGGCAACAATAATTACAAGGATTTATCAAGAACAAAATTGAGGAAATGTCTGATTTTCAAGTAGGCCTATTCAAGTACTTGAATTTCTGAGCTTCAAATTCAAGTTCAAGTAGGCTGCTTCAATCCCCTGGTATTGTTCAAAATCGCAGGGGGTATTTGTCATGTTATTTCATGAGCAGGTCAAATCGTGAAGACGACCACTAAGCTATGTCATTTGTTGTCATTATACCCAGAATAATGAATAAGAATAGCGTTGGGTGTTTTAAGCAATAGTCTATCCTACAAAATTTCGCACTGTGTCCAATCTGAGGCACAAAAACACATGAGAACATGAACTCATTACCTTGACGCTTTCTCTGTTAAATCGAATGAAACCCAGCTGTAAATCAAGCCCACTACGACAGAATATCGACATCCATTCACTAGGGATATTAGATCCCATATGGATCCAGACACAACTGTCTTTACCAGCATAACGACTGAGACACCAAAATATACGGGACAATCCTCAGGAACACCTTCTTCCAGAACTTGCTCTGTTATATGAATCACATGTCCCATCACATGCATCACATGTCCAATCACATGCATCACATGTCCAATCACATGCATCACATGTCCAATCACATGCATCACATGTCCAATCACATGCATCACATGTCCAATCACATGCATCACATGCCCAATCACATGCCCAATCACATGCACCACATGCCCAATCACATGCACCACATGCCCAATCACATGCACCACATGCCCAATCAAAAGCACCACATGCCCAATCACATGCCCAATCAAATGCCCAATCACATGCCCAATCACATGCATCACATGCCCAATCACATGCACAATCACATGCCCAATCACATGCTCAATCACATGCCCAATCAAAATGTTCAATCAAAATGTTCAATCACATGCCGCATCACATGCCCATCACATGCCCAATCACATGCCCAATCACATGCCCAATCACATGCATCACATGCCCAATCACATGTCCAATCACATGCATCACATGCCCAATCACATGCACCAAATGCCCAATCACATGCATCACAAGCCCAATCACATGCATCACATGCCCAATCACATGCATCACATACCTTAAGGGAACATTTCGACATTTTCCGTATGGTTAGTGAGAAAGTCCATATTGCAAATGTACCGTCCCTTACTAGACGTCCGAAAACATTTTTAAAATTCGGGGACGGCGTCGGGCCGAGCGGCAGGGCCAGACCTACCGGGAAGTCATCAAATGAACTTTGTCGGACATTCGGTTTTCGTTTTATGAAATAATCAAATTTTGGTCATTTTTCCGCTATGCCGGAAAATCCCACAAGAGGGCATAAGCAATCATATTGCAATTTGACAAAACATCACGAATCACGACGGGCCATATCTCGAAAACTGAAAGTATTTTGAAGCCGAATCTTGGTGAGCATAGGTTTGGCATAATGGGCAGTTGGCCCCGAACAAGATGGCGTCTAGGCCTCAACGGTTTTTGAGTTATGGCCATTTTTCTGGGATTAAAGGTCCAAAATGAAAATAGAGAAATTATTTTTTCACTTCACGTCAAAGTCAAGGAGCCTCCGGTGTCAATAAAAAAATCAGCCATTTATCTATCGTCATTTAAGAGAAATCGTACGATGACAGATTTGTGATGTTCAAATATAGGTGTTTTTTTTCAACAGTTACAGATCCAGTTGCAGGGTGTTCATACGAATATTTTCAAAGTGTGCTGCGGAGCTCTGCGAGATTTCTGTGATTTTTTATGATTTTCTGAAATAACACACACTCACTAAACCCTCCGTAAATAACTCAGTTCTTAACGTAAAGACTTTCTGTAAAGGCATACCCCAATGAGGATATGAGTTTATTTATAGCTTCCTGTGCCAACAGGAAGTGCCTTAAATGGTGTCATAGTGGCTGTATTCAAGGGTTAAAAAGGTCAGATCTTTTCAAAACTTCATATGTGATTAGGCAACCCTCCTGAACTGTAAAATCAGTCATTTCTCCCAACAGATGTCAAAGAAAAGCGCTCACACACACACACAGCAAGGATGGAGTGACAAAGCGCGGTGTTTAAAGACACAGAGAGCAGGCAATGGCATAAACATAATCCCAAGGCCGTGCCGAGTTCAACGAGATATCTCGCTTGACCGTAGCTCGCTCGGTCTAAGCGCAGCGACCATGAGAAAAATAGGCCCAAAATGAAGCCTGCACCAGTACGTCATTTGATTTTGGGTGACAGCGGCGGAACCGTTAGGTTTAGAAGGACAATTCAAACACAGGACTGTTCCTAAGGTCCTCCCGATCTGTGCAAGCCTAACCCTGACCGTGTGACATTAACCCTTCACAGTTAAAAGAAGGTGTTTACATAAAAACAGTTTGCATTGACTTCTCTCCCCATAGGAATACATTGCCTGCTCCCCTAAATACAACCTGGAGTCTATATGGGTTATGAATGCCGTATGAACCTGTCTTCGGTACCAGTCCATCAGGCCACTATAAGGTCTACCTGTGTCGATTCTAAGCTTCCTGGACCAACCGGAAGTGGTTAAAATCGCCCTAAAAGTGTATACCCATAACCTGCCTGCAGTTTGATAGACATAGTGCATTCAACCCTGTGTAAATCAGTCAGTTTTTATGGTAAAGACTTAAAACTCAGGATTCTGTAATAGAATATCCCAATGAGGATGTGTGTTATAGCTTCCTGTGCCAACCGGAAGTGCCATAATTGGTGTCTCATGGGCTGTTTCGAGGGGTTAAAAAAATCAGATTTTTCCAAAACTTCATATGTGTGATTAGGCAACCCCCATGAACTGTAAATCAGTCATTTTTCCCATAAAATTTCAAAGGAAAACTAAATCACACACGCACACAGCTTGGAAGTAGGGACCCAATCACATGCATCACATGCCCAATCACATGCCCATTCACATGCACCACATGCCCAATCACATGCATCACATGCCCAATCACATGCCCATTCACACGCATCACATGCCCAATCACATGCACCACATGCCCAATCACATGCATCACATGCCCAATCACATGCATCACATGCCCAATCACATGCATCACATGCCCAATCACATGCATCACATGCCCAATCACATGCATTCAATCACATGCATCACATGCCCAATCACATGCATCACATGCCCAATCACATGCCCAATCACATGCATCACATGCCCAATCACATGCATCACATACCCAATCAAATGTTCAATCACATGCATCACATGCCCAATCACTTGCCCAATCACATGCCCAATCACATGCCCAATCACATGCCCAATCACATGCATCACATGCCCAATCACATGCATCACATGCCCAATCACATGCATCACATGCCCAATCACATGCATCACATGCCCAATCACATGCATCACATGCCCAATCACATGCCCAATCACATGCAATCACATGCCCAATCACATGCCCAATCACATGCCCAATCACATGCCCCAAATGCATCACATGCCCAATCACATGCATCACATGCCCAATCACATGCATCACATGCCCAATCACATGCATCACATGCCCCAAATGCATCACATGCCCAATCACATGCATCACATGCCCAATCACATGCATCACATGCCCATCACATGCACTCACATGCCCAATCACATGCAATCACATGCCCCAAATGCATCACATGCCCAATCACATGCATCACATGCCCAATCACATGCATCACATGCCCAATCACATGCATCACATGCCCCAAATCACATGCCCAATCACATGCCCAATCACATGCACCACATGCCCAATCACATGCACCACATGCCCAATCACATGCCCAATCACATGCACCACATGCCCAATCACATCCAAATCACATGCCCAATCACATGCCCAATCACATGCAATCACATCCATCACATGCCCAATCACATGCCCAATCACATGCCCAATCACATGCCCAATCGCAACAGCTGTTCGTCACTTGACTATCATTCCGAAAATTCCTAGATCAGAGGATGATGTGTGAAAATATCAAGGCCTAACTAATCAGCTGGACACAAAATGCACATCCAATAAGCATTATGCACAATTATTGCAGAACCACTTTAATGACAGTATCGTTTTAGGTTTAAGTATCAAGGTAATCTGACTCGGTTAGAAGCATTCGATTTTGCAGTTGCATTTATTATTTAGGATTTGTGTGCCCATGAAAACTGTTTTCACCCCGTAACATAAGGAGACCGGAAATGTTACATAGGTACACTGCATTTCTGAGATCTCTGTATGAAATACTGTCCGACAGCAAGTTCAATGTTTAATTCAACAGATTAATATATGAAAGTCTGAAGGACAGAAAAGGCACGTTATGTCACATGATTTTGGACAAATCCGTCAAGACACCAACCATGATTATAGGGTTAAAAGCTTTATATCAACTCGTGAATTGTATTGAATATAGCTATGATCCCCCTTATATCTTCATGTAATAAAATGAAAAACAAAATGGCAGATTATTATCAATGACTGATCAGCTGTAACAAGTTGTCCAGTGCAGGAAATCCTCACTGGTACCCGAGCTTATAGACAGACCCATTTACATTGACCAGCATTTCCATCAAGGAATAAAAAACATGATCTTGCAATGGGATGTTTTTATCTCCCGGTCATTTTGGACGGCAACTGTTTAATTTATCAGCTTTCCATTATAACCTTTTAACCGGTTGACAGAAACCCTGACACAAACACGTCTCCTATGACATCACACACCGTCTCCCATGACATCACACACCGTCTCCCATGACATCACACAAAGTCTCCCATGACATCACACACCGTCTCCCATGACATCACTTACACACGTCTCCAATGACATCACACAAACACGTTTCCCGTGACATTACACAAACACGTCTCCCGTGACATCACACACACCGTCTCCCATGACATCACACAAACACGTCTCCCATGACATCACACAAACACGTCTCCCATGACATCACACAAACACGTCTCCCATGACATCACATACGTCTCCCATGACATCACACACATCTCCCATGACATCACACACGTCTCCCATGACATCACACACCTTCTCCCATGACATCACACACCTTCTCCCATGACATCACACACCTTCTCCCATGACATCACACAAACACGTCTCCCATGACATCACACACCTTCTCCCATGACATCACACACCTTCTCCCATGACATCACACACGTCTCCCATGACATCACACACAGTCTCCCGTGACATCACACAAACACGTCTCCCGTGACATCACACAAACACGTCTCCCGTGACATCACACACACCATCTCCCATGACATCACACAAACACTTCTCCCATGACAGCACACAAACACGTCTCCCATGACATCACACGTCTCCCATGACATCACACACCTTCTCCCATGACATCACACACCTTCTCCCATGACATCACACACCTTCTCCCATGACATCACACAAACACGTCTCCCATGACATCACACACGTCTCCCATGACATCACACACAGTCTCCCATGACATCACACAAACACGTCTCCCGTGACATCACACAAACACGTCTCCCGTGACATCACACACACCATCTCCCATGACATCACACAAACACGTCTCCCATGACATCACACAAACACGTCTCCCATGACATCACAGAAACACGTCTCCCATGACATCACATACGTCTCCCATGACATCACACACATCTCCCATAACATCACACACATCTCCCATAACATCACACACCGTCTCCCATGACATCACACAAACACGTCTCCCATGACATCACACACGTCTCCCATGACATCACACACCTTCTCCCATGACATCACACACCTTCTCCCATGACATCACACACGTCTCTCATGACATCACACACCTTCTCCCATGACATCACACACGTCTCCCATGACGTCACACACCTTCTCCCATGACATCACACACATCTCCCATGACATCACACACGTCTCCCATGACATCACACACCGTCTCCCATGACATCACACAAACACGTCTCCCATGACATCACACACGTCTCTCATGACATCACACACCTTCTCCCATGACATCACACACGTCTCCCATGACATCACACAAACACTTCTCCCATGACATCACACAAACACGTCTCCCATGACATCACACACCTTCTCCCATGACATCACACACCTTCTCCCATGACATCACACACCTTCTCCCATGACATCACACAAACACGTCTCCCATGACATCACACACCGTCTCCCATGACATCACACACTGTCTCTCATGACATCACACACGTTGCCCATGATACAGTAAAACCAACAGAAACTGCAGTGACAAATCCTGTGGATTCATTCAAGGGCACTGCTCTACTTTATGGACGTCTCAGATCTGCATAGTCGACCTCAGCATAACGCTGATTTAAGTAGCCATGAAAAACATCCGTTCTGGGTTTAAATATTCGCCTACTCAAGATGATACCAACCCATTTACCTGGTGTGAATTTAAAATATAATAAAACATTGGGCTCACACAGAAAAATATTCATTTTAACAAACTCTTCAGTATTTCCACTACTGTACCTGGTATCACACTGGTGGCTGAGAGAGCCTAGTGGTTAGAGCATTGGACTGGTAACCGGAAGGTTGCCAGTTCAAACCCCCGAGCTGACAAGGTACAAATCTGTCGTTCTGCCCCTGAACAGGCAGTTAACCCACTGTTCCTAGGCCGTCATTGAAAATAAGAATTTGTTCTTAACTGACTTGCCTAGTTAAATAAAGGTAAAAAAAAAGAAAAAAAAGAAGAGAATACTGCCAGGTCTGTTGTGTAGCTAATGCCTGGTCAAACACTGCCCTCTAGTGGACATATGGGAACATTCTCGTTAATTAACCGGTTGTGGTTAAACAAGGAAACTGGGAGGTACAGCACCAGTCAAATGTTTGGACACCTACTCATTCCAGGGTTTTTCTTTAGTTTGACTATTATCTACATTGTAGAATAATAGTGAAGACATCAAAACTATGAAATAACACATATGGAATCCTGTAGTAACCAAAAAATGTGTTTGAGCCAATCAGTTGTGTTGTGACAAGGTTGGGGTGGTATACAGAAGATAGCCCTATTTGGTAAAACACCAAGTCCATATTATGGCAAGAACAGCTCAAATAAGCAAAGAGAAACGACAGTCCATCATTACTTTAAGACATGAAGGTCAGTCAATACGGAACATTTCAAGAACTTGAAAGTTTCTTCAAGTGCAGTCCCAAAAACCATCAAGGGCTTTGATGAAACTGGCTCTCATAAGGACCACCACAGAACAAGAAGACCCAGAGTTACCTCTGCTGCAGAGGATAAGTTCATCAGAGTTAACTGCACCTCAGATTGAATCATTTATTTGGACTGCAGAGTTCAAGTAACAGACACATCAACATCAACTGTTCAGAGGAGACTATGTGAATCAGGCCTTCATGGTCGAATTGCTGCAAAGAAACCACTACTAAAGGACACCAATAAGAAGAAGAGACTTGCTTGGGCCAAGAAACACGAGCAATGGGCATTCGACCGTTGGAAATCTGTCCTTTGGTCTGATGAGTCCAAATTGGAGATGTTTGGTTCCAACCGCCGTGTCTTTGTGAGACGCAGAGTAGGTGAATGGATGATCTCCGTATGTGTGGTTCACACCGTGAAGCAAGGAGGAGGAGGTGTGATGGTGCTGACACTGTCAGTGATTCATTTTAGAATTGAAGGCACACTTAACCAGCATGGCTACCACAGCATTCTGCAGGGATACGCCATCCCATCAGGTTTGCGCTTATTGGGACGATAATTTGTTTTTCAACAGGACAATGACCCAACACAGCTCCAGGCTGTGTAAAGGGCTTTTTGACCAAGAAGAAGAGTGATGGAGTTCTGCATCAGATGGCCTGGCCTCCACAATCACCCAACCTCAACCCAATTGAGATGGTTTGGGATGAGTTGGACCGCAGAGTGAAGGAAAAGCAGCCAACAAGTGCTCAGCTTTGTGGGAACTGCTTCAAGACTGTTGGAAAAGCATTCCGGGTGAAGCTAGTTGAGAGAATGCTAAGAATGTGCAAAGCTGTCTTCAAGGCAAAGAGTAGCTACTTTGAATAATCTCAAATATAAAATATATTTTTACGACATGATTCCATTTGAGTTATTTCGTAGTTTTGATGTCTTCATTTTTATTCCACAATGTAGAAAATAGTCCAAGAAAAACCCTTGAATGAGTAGGTGACTCCACATCTTTGACTGACATGTTTGAGCTACAGACTTCTGGGTAGATACCAACTATTAGTCTGTGTGATTTAAAGGGGTGAGAAGTCCAAGAAAACCCTTGAATGAGTAGGTGACTCCACATCTTTGACTGACATGTTTGAGCTACAGACTTCTGGGTAGATACCAACTATTAGTCTGTGTGATTTAAAGGGGTTAGAAGTCCAAGAAAAACCCTTGAATGAAGGTGACTCCACATCTTTGACTGACATGTTTGAGCTACAGACTTCTGGGTAGATACCAACTATTAGTCTGTGTGATTTAAAGGGGTTAGAAGTCCAAGAAACAGCAGAGGATCACTAACATAGAGAGGGAACAGCCATCACTAACATAGAGAGGGAACAGCCATCACTAACATAGAGAGGGAACAGTACATCACTAACATAGAGAGGGAACAGCATTAACTAACATAGAGAGGGAACAGTACATCACTAACAGAGAGAGGGAACAGCCATCACTAACATAGAGCGGGAACAGCCATCACTAACATAGAGCGGGAACAGCCATCACTATCATAGAGAGGGAACAGCCATCACTAACATAGAGAGGGAACAGCCATCACTAACATAGAGAGGGAACAGCCATCACTAACATAGAGCGGGAACAGCCATCACTATCATAGAGAGGGAACAGCCATCACTAACATAGAGAGGGAACAGCCATCACTAACATAGAGAGGGAACAGCCATCACTAACATAGAGAGGGAACAGCCATCACTAACATAGAGCGGGAACAGCCGTCACTAACATAGAGAGGGAACAGCCATCACTAACATAGAGAGGGAACAGCCATCACTAACATAGAGAGGGAACAGCCATCACTAACATAGAGAGGGAACAGCCATCACTAACATAGAGAGGGAACAGCCATCACTAACATAGAGAGGGAACAGCCATCACTAACATAGAGAGGGAACAGCCATCACTGACATAGAGAGGGAACAGCCATCACTAACATAGAGAGGGAACAGCCATCACTAACATAGAGAGGGAACAGTACATCACTAACAGAGAGAGGGAACAGCCATCACTAACATAGAGAGGGAACAGCCATCACTAACATAGAGAGGGAACAGCCATCACTAACATAGAGAGGGAACAGCCATCACTATCATAGAGAGGGAACAGCCATCACTAACATAGAGAGGCTGCTGCCAACATACTGACTCAAATCTCTGGCCCCTTTAATAAAGGGATCACAAGCCACTTTAAACAATGCCACTTTATATAATGTTTACATACCCTACATTACTCATCTCATATGTATATACTGTACTCTATACCATCTACTGCATCTTGCCATCTTGTTGTAATGAAATGTATCACTAGCCACTTTAAACAATTCCACTTTTATATAATGTTTACATACCCTATCTCATATGTATATACTGTACTCTATACCATCTACTGCATCTTTATGTAATACATGTATCACTAGCCACTTTAAACAATGCCACTTTACATAATGTTTACATACCCTACACTACTCATCTCATATGTATATACTGTACTCTCTATCATCTACTGCATCTTGCCCACGCCGTTCGGCCATCGCTCATTCATTTATTCATATGTACATATTCTTATCCCTTTACACTTGTAGTTGGTAGTTGTTGTGAATTTGTTAGATTACTTGTTATATATTACTGCATTGTCCGAAGTAGAAGCACAAGCATTTCGCTACACTCGCATAAACATCTGCTAACCATGTGACGAAAAACATCTGATTTGATTTGAAAACGTGCCGTAATACAGTGTGACTCACTACAGTAAATACTACAATAACTAGCAAACTAACAAATGGAACACAAAAGTACTCAATCAACATGGTGGAGATAAAACACAGCAAACAGAGGACATAGAAGGCACAGTGTGTGGGTATGTGTGGACTAGAGGTCGACCGATTAATCTGAATGGCTGATTAATTAGGGCCGATTACAGGTTTTCATACTAATCAGAAATCTGCATTTTTGGGCGCCGATTTTTGCCTATTTTTTTTTAAATCTTTATTTAACTTGGCAAGTCAGTTAAGAACACATTGTTATTTTCAATGACGGCCTAGGATCAGTGGGTTAACTGCCTGTTCAGGGGAAGAACGACAGATTTTGACCTTGTCATCTCGGTGGACCCAATCTTGCCACCGTACAGTTCACTAGTCCAACGCTCTAACCACCTGCCTCATTGCACTCCACAAGGAGCCTGCCTGTTACGCGAATGCAGTAAGCCAAGGTAAGTTGCTTGCTAGCATTAAACGTATCTTATAAAAAAAAACAATCAATCATAATCACTAGTTAACGACACATGGTTGATGATATTACTAGTTTATCTAGCGTGTCCTGCGTTGCATATAATCGATGCAACGCTGGGGGATGATTTAACAAAAGCGCATTTGCGAAAAAAGCACAATCGTTGGACGACTGTACCTCACCAAACACCAATGCCTCTCTTAAAATCAATACACAGAAGTATATCTTTTTAAACCTGCATATTTAGCTAAAAGAAATCCAGGTTAGCAGGCAATATTAACCAGGTGAAATTGTGTCATTTCTATTGCTGTCATTACACGCAGAGTCAGGGTATATGCAACAGTTTGGGCAGCCTGGCTCATTGCGAACTAATTTGCCCAAATTTTACGTAATTATGACATAACATTGAAGGTTGTGCAATATTTAGACTTAGATAAAATACCGAACGGTTCCGTATTTCACTGAAATAATAAACGTTTTGTTTTCGAAATGATAGTTTCCGGATTCGATCATATTAATGACCAAAGTCTCGTATTTCTGTGTGTTATTATGTTATAATTAAGTCTACGATTTGATAGAGCAGTCTGACTGAGCGGTGATAGGCAGCGGCAGGCTCGTAATCATTCATTCAAACAGCACTTTTGTGTGTTTTGCCAGCAGCTCTTCGCAAGCACAGCGCTGTTTATGACATCAAGCCTATCAGCCTAATGGCTGGTGTAACCGATGTGAAATGGCTAGCTAGTTAGCTGGGTGTGCGCTAATAGCGTTTCAAGCGTCACTCTCTGAGACTTGGAGTAGTTATTCCCCTTGCTCTGCAAGGCCTGCGGCTTTTGGGGGTGGCTGTTGTCGAGGTGTTCCTGGTTCGAGCCCAGGTAGGGGCGAGGAGGGGGACGGAAGCTATACTGTTACACTGGCAATACTATAGTGCCTATAAGAACATCCAATAGTCAAAGGAATATGAAATACAAATGGTATTGAGAGAAAATGTCCTATAAATAGTATATTAACTACAACCTAAAACCTCTTACCTTGGAATCAAATCAAATCCAATTTTATTTGTCACATACACATGGTTAGCAGATGTTAATGCGAGTGTAGCGAAATGCGTGTGCTTCTAGTTCTGACAATGCAGTAATAACCAACAAGTAATCCAGCTAACAATTCCAAAACTACTACCTTATAGACACAAGTGTAAGGGGATAAAGAGTATGTACATAAAGATATATGAATGAGTGATGGTACAGAGCGGCATAGGCAAGATACAGTAGATGGTATTGAGTACAGTATATACATATGAGATGAGTATGTAAACAAAGTGGCATAGTTAAAGTGGCTAGTGATACATGTATTACATAAGGATGCAGTAGATGATAGAGTACAGTATATACGTGTACATATGAGGTGAATAATGTAGGGTATGTAAACATTATATTAGGTAGCATTGTTTAAAGTGGCTAGTGATATATTTTACATCCTTTCCCATCAATTCCCATTATTAAAGTGGCTGGAGTTGAGTCAGTGTGTTGGCAGCAGCCACTCAATGTTAGTGGTGACCTCGCCTTTTGGATGATAGCGGGGTGAACAGGCAGTGGCTCGGGTGGGTGTTGTCCTTGATGATCTTTATGGCCTTCCTGTAACATCGGGTGGTGTAGGTGTCATGGAGGGCAGGTAGTTTGCCCCCGGTGATGCGTTGTGCAGACCTCACTACCCTCTGGAGAGCCTTACGGTTGTGGGCGGAGCAGTTGCCGTACCAGGCGGTAATACAGCCCGCCAGGATGCTCTCTATTGTGCATCTGTAGAAGTTTGTGAGTGTTTTTGGTGACAAGCCGAATTTCTTCAGCCTCCTGAGGTTGAAGAGGCGCTGCTGCGCCTTCTTCACGATGCTGTCTGTGTGGGTGGACCAATTCAGTTTGTCTGTGATGTGTACGCCGAGGAACTTAAAACTTACTACCCTCTCCACTACTGTTCCATCGATGTGGATAGGGGGGTGTTCCCTCTGCTGTTTCCTGAAGTCCACAATCATCTCCTTAGTTTTGTTGACGTTGAGTGTGAGGTTATTTTCCTGACACCACACTCAGAGGGCCCTCACCTCCTCCCTGTTGGCCATCTCGTCGTTTTTGGTATTCAAGCCTACCACTGTTGTGTCGTCCTCAAACTTGATGATTGAGTTGGAGGCGTGCATGGCCACACAGTCGTGGGTGAACAGGGAGTAGAGGAGAGGGCTCAGAACGTACCCTTGTGGGGCCCCAGTGTTGAGGATCAGCGGGGAGGAGATGTTGTTACCTACCCTCACCACCTGGGGGCGGCAGTAAGAAAGTACAGTACCCAGTTGCACAGGGCGGGGTCGAGACCCAGGGTCTCGAGCTTGATGACGAGCTTGGAGGGTACTATGGTGTTAAATGCCGAGCTGTAGTTGATGAACAGCATTCTCACATAGGTATTCCTCTAGTCCAGATGGGTTAGGGCAGAGTGCAGTGTGGTTGAGATTGCATCGTCTGTGGACCTATTTGGGCGGTAAGCAAATTGGAGTGGGTCTAGGGTGTCAGGTAGGGTGGAGGTGATATGGTCCTTGACTAGTCTCTCAAAGCACTTCCTGATGACGGAATTGAGTGCTACGGGGCGGTAGTCGTTTAGCTCAGTTACCTTAGCTTTCTTGGGAACAGGAACAATGGTGGCCCTCTTGAAGCATGTGGAAACAACAGACTGGGATAGGGATTGATTGAATATGTCCGTAAACACACCAGCCAGCTGGTCTGCACATGCTCTGAGGATGCGGCTGGGGATGCCGTCTGGGCCTGCAGCCTTGCGAGGGTTAACACGTTTAAATGTTTTCCTCACGTCGGCTGCAGTGAAGGAGAGTCTGCATGTTTTGGTTGCGGGCCGTGTCAGTGGCACTGTATTGTCCTCAAAGCGGGCAAAAAAGTTATTTAGTCTGCTTGGGAGCAAGACATCCTGGTCCGTGACTGGGCTGATTTTCTTTTTGTAATCCGTGATTGACTGTAGACCCTGCCACATACCTTTTGTGTCTGAGCCGTTGAATTGAGATTCTACTTTGTCTCTATACTGACGCTTAGCTTGTTTGATTGCCTTGCGGAGGGAATAGCTACACTGTTTGTATTCGGTCATGTTTCCGGTCACCTTGCCCTGATTAAAAGCAGTGGTTCGCGCTTCCAGTTTCACACGAATGCTGCCATCAATCCACGGTTTCTGGTTTGGGAATGTTTTAATCGTTGCTATGGGAACGACATCTTCAACGCACGTTATAATGAACTCGCTCCCCGAATCAGCGTATTCGTCAATGTTGTTGTTTGATGCAATACGAAACATATCCCAGTCCGCGTGATGGAAGCAGTCTTGGAATGTGGAATCAGCTTGGTCGGACCAGCGTTGAACAGACCTCAGACCAATGTAAGAAATAACACGTAAAAAAACAAAAAACTGCATAGTTTCCTTGGAACGCGAAGTGAGTTGGCCATCTCTGTCGGCAACGGAAGTCATATTGAAGACTCATGTTAAAAGGAACCACCAGCTTTCATATGTTCTCATGTTCTGAGCAAGGAACTGAAACGTTAGCTTTTTTACATGGCACATATTGCACTTTTAGTTTCATGTCCAACACTTTGTTTTTGTATTATTTAAACCAAATTGAACATGTTTCATTATTTATTTGAGGCTAAATAGATTTTTATTGATGTATTATATTAAGTTAAAATAAGTGTTAATTCAGTATTGTTGTAATTGTCATTATTATAAATATATTTTTAAAATCGGCCGATTAATCGGTATCGGCTTTTTTGGTCTTCCAATAATCGGTATCGGTGTTGAAAAATCATATTCGGTCAACCTCTCGTCTGGGCGTATTGTGATGGAAGGTGTGGTGTCTGTTTTTGGTGTTTGGTAAAGTGTGACGTTGAGTGAGTGAGAAAGGAAATGGTTGCATATCCCAGAACCAATATGTGTCTGTGAGCAGGGGTTTTGAGAGAGAGTTTTTTCAATTTTGTGCAGATATGGCATACACATTTTAAAATAAATTATACATGCAGTTGATTTGTTTTCCTATCATATTGGAACGGTCCCCAACCCGAGACACCCGCCTGAACAACCCATACACTAAAGATAAGCCTGTTTCATGTTCTGTAAGCTGCCTATACGCAGCCGAAACAGGAAACATGAATGTGGTCAGAGACCTAGAGCAGCACCGCCCCCTCTAGATTCTGCCTGGCAGGGTTGGTCCTGCAAAGCCTCCTGGTGACTGAGCATAATATACAAGGACATTCTCAAAGCTGCTAATGAGAACCTTGACCACCTTGTCCCTAGCCGGTGGGGAT
>NC_088232.1:56826363-56840210 GCF_036934945.1 Oncorhynchus masou masou
ATCCATTTTAACGGTTTCTACTGCTGGTTAACATGCTGCTGCCCCCTTTTCGAGGTTTCTTCTGCTAGTTAAAATGCTGCTGACCCCTTTTAGAGGTTTCTCCTGCTAGTTAACAACATGCTGCTAATCCCTTTTTAGAGGTTTCTACTGCTAGTTAACAACATGCTGCTGATCCTTTTTAGAGGTTTCTCCTGCTAGTTAACTGCTGGTTCACATGCTGCTGACCCCTTTTTTCAGGTTTCTACTGCTAGTTAACATGCTGCTGACCCCTTTAGAGGTTTCAACTGCTAGTTACCAACATGCTGCTGACCCCTTTAGAGGTTTCAACTGCTAGTTACCAACATGCTGCGGACCCCTTTTAGAGGTTTCTACTGCTAGTCAACATGCTGCTGATCGCTTTTTAGAGGTTTCTACTGCTAGTTAACAACATGCTGCTGCCCCCTTTTAGAGGTTTCTACTGCTAGTTAACAACATGCTGCTGACCCCTTTTAGAGGTTTCTACTGCTAGTTCATAACATGCTGCTGAAACCTTTTAGAGGTTTCTACTGCTAGTTAACATGCTGCTGCCCCCTTTTAGAGGTTTCTACTGCTAGTTAACATGCTGCTGCCCCTTTTAGAGGTTTCTACTGCTAGTTAACATGCTGCTGACCCCTTTTAGAGATTTCTACTGCTAGTTAACATGCTGCTGCCCCCTTTTAGAGGTTTCTACTGCTAGTTAACATGCTGCTGACCCCTTTTAGAGGTTTCTCCTGCTAGTTAACAACATGCTGCTGACCCCTTTTAGAGGTTTCTACTGCTAGTTAACATGTTGCTGACCCCTTTTAGAGGTTTCTACTGCTATTTAACATGCTGCTGATCCCTTCTAGAGGTTTCTACTGCTGGTTAACAACTTGCTGCTGATCCTTCATAGAGATTCCTACTGCTAGTTAACGTGCTGCTGACCCCTTTTAGAGGTTTCTACTGCTAGTTAACATGCTGTTGACCCAGTTAGAGGTTTCTACTGCTAGTTAACATGTTGCTGATCCCTTTTAGAGGTTCCTACTGCTCGTAACAACATGCTGCTGACCCCTACTTGAGGTTTCTACTGCTAGTTAACATGCTGCTGACACCTTTTAGAGGTTTCTACTGCTAGTTAACAACATGCTGCTGACCCCTTTTAGAGGTTTCTACTGCTAGTTAACATGCTGCTGACCCCTTTAGAGGTTTCTACTGCTAGTTAACAACATGCTACTGATCCCTTTTAGAGGGTTCTACTGCTTGTTAACATGCTGCTGATGCCTTTTAGAGGTTTCTACTGCAAGTTAACATGCTGCTGATCCCTTTTAACGGTTTCTACTGCTGGTTAACATGCTGCTGCCCCCTTTTCGAGGTTTCTTCTGCTAGTTAAAATGGTGCTGACCCCTTTTAGAGGTTTCTCCTGCTAGTTAACAACATGCTGCTGACCCCTTTTAGAGGTTTCTACTGCTATTTAACATGCTGCTGACCCAGTTAGAGGTTTCTACTGCGAGTTAACATGCTGCTGACCCCTTTTAGAGATTTCTACTGCTAGTTAACATGCTGCTGACCCCTTTTAGAGATTTCTACTGCTAGTTAACATGCTGCTGCCCCCTTTAGAGGTTTCTACTGCTAGTTAACATGCTGCTGACCCCTTTTAGAGGTTTCTCCTGCTAGTTAACAACATGCTGCTGACCCCTTTTAGAGGTTTCTACTGCTAGTTAACATGTTGCTGACCCCTTTTAGAGGTTTCTACTGCCATTTAACATGCTGCTGATCCCTTTTAGAGGTTTCTACTGCTCGTTAACAACATGCTGCTGAACATTTTTAGAGCTTTCTACTGCTAGTTAACAACATGCAACTGACCCATTCTAGAGGTTTCTACTGCTGGTTAACAACTTGCTGCTGATCCTTCATAGAGATTCCTACTGCTAGTTAACATGCTGCTGACCCCTTTTAGAGGTTTCTACTGCTAGTTAACAACATGCTGCTAATCCCTTTTTAGAGGTTTCTACTGCTAATTATAACATGCTGCTGTCTTTTAGGGTTTCTCCTCAGTTAACAACATGCTGCTGACCCAAGGTGAGGTTTCTACTGCTGGTTAACATGTTGCTGTCCGGTGGTTTCTACCGCCATGAGCATACGTTGCTGGACCCTGTCCTTTTTGTGTTTCTTTACTGCTATTTAATATGCTGATCCGCTTTCAGAGGTTTCCTACCTCGCTGTTAATCAACTTGCACGCTGATCCTCATATAGAGATTCCCACTGCTAGTTAACGTGCTGCTGACCCCTTTTAGAGGTTTCTACTGCTAGTTAACATGCTGTTGACCCAGTTAGAGGTTTCTACTGCTAGTTAACATGTTGCTGATCCCTTTTAGAGGTTCCTACTGCTCGTAACATGCTGCTGACCCCTACTTGAGGTTTCTACTGCTGGTTGACATGCTGCTGACACCTTTAGAGGCTTTACTGCTAGTTAACAACATGCTGCTGACCCCTTTTAGAGGTTTCTACTGCTAGTTAACATGCTGCTGACCCCTTTAGAGGTTTCTACTGCTAGTTAACAACATGCTACTGATCCCTTTTAGAGGTTTCTACTGCTTGTTAACATGCTGCTGATGCCTTTTAGAGGTTTCTACTGCAAGTTAACATGCTGCTGATCCCTTTAACGGTTTCTACTGCTGGTTAACATGCTGCTGCCCCCTTTTCGAGGTTTCTTCTGCTAGTTAAAATGCTGCTGACCCCTTTTAGAGGTTTCTCCTGCTAGTTAACAACATGCTGCTGACCCCTTTTAGAGGTTTCTACTGCTATTTAACATGCTGCTGACCCAGTTAGAGGTTTCTACTGCGAGTTAACATGCTGCTGACCCCTTTTAGAGATTTCTACTGCTAGTTAACATGCTGCTGACCCCTTTTAGAGATTTCTACTGCTAGTTAACATGCTGCTGCCCCTTTTAGAGGTTTCTACTGCTAGTTAACATGCTGCTGACCCCTTTTAGAGGTTTCTCCTGCTAGTTAACATGCTGCTGACCTCCTTTTAGAGGTTTCTACTGCTAGTTAACATGTTGCTGACCCCTTTAGAGGTTTCTACTGCCATTTAACATGCTGCTGATCCCTTTAGAGGTTTCTACTGCTCTGCTAACAACATGCTGCTGAACATTTTTAGAGCTTTCTACTGCTAGTTAACAACATGCAACTGACCCATTCTAGAGGTTTCTACTGCTGGTTAACAACTTGCTGCTGATCCTTCATAGAGATTCCTACTGCTAGTTAACATGCTGCTGACCCTTTTAGAGGTTTCTACTGCTAGTTGAACAACATGCTGCTAATCCCTTTTAGAGGTTTCTCACTGCTAGTTAACAACATGCTGCTGATCCTTTAGAGGTTTCTCCTGCTAGTTAACAACATGCTGCTGACCCAGTTAGAGGTTTCTACTGCTAGTTAACATGTTGCTGATCCCTTTTAGAGGTTCCTACTGCTCGTAACAACATGCTGCTGACCCCTACTAGAGGTTTCTACTGCTGGTTGACATGCTGCTGACCCCTTTTAGAGGTTTCTACTGCTAGTTAATAACATGCTGCTGATCATTTTTAGAGGTTTTAATGCTAGTTAACAACATGCTGCTGACCCCTTTTAGAGGTTTCTACTGCTAGTTAACATGCTGCTGACCCCTTTAGAGGTTTCTACTGCTAGTTAACAACATGCTACTGATCCCTTTTAGAGGTTTCTACTGCTTGTTAACATGCTGCTGATGCCTTTTTGAGGTTTATACTGCAAGTTAACATGCTGTTGATCCATTTTAACGGTTTCTACTGCTGGTTAACATGCTGCTGCCCCCTTTTCGAGGTTTCTTCTGCTAGTTAAAATGCTGCTGACCCCTTTTAGAGGTTTCTCCTGCTAGTTAACAACATGCTGCTGACCCCTTTTAGAGGTTTCTACTGCTAGTTAACATGCTGCTGACCCAGTTAGAGGTTTCTACTGCTAGTTAACATGCTGCTGCCCCCTTTTAGAGGTTTCTACTGCTAGTTAACATGTTGCTGACCCCTTTTAGAGGTTTCTACTGCTAGTTAACATGCTGCTGCCCCCTTTTAGAGGTTTCTACTGCTAGTTAACATGTTGCTGATCCCTTTTAGAGGTTTCTACTGCTAGTTAACATGCTGCTGACCCTTTTAGAGGTTTTTCTACTGCAAGTTAACATGATGCTGCCCCCTTTTAGAGGTTTCTACTGCTAGTTAACATGTTGCCCAACCCTTTTAGAGGTTTCTACTGCTAGTTAACAACATGCTGCTGACCCCTTTTAGAGGTTTCTACTGCTGGTTAACATGCTGCTGACCCCTTTTAGAGGTTTCTACTGCTGGTTCCTGACCCCTTTTTTAGGTTTCTACTGCTAGTTAACAACATGCTGCTGACCCCTTTTAGAGATTTCTACTGCTAGTTAACAACATGCTGCTGCCCCCTTTAGAGGTTTCTACTGCTAGTTAACATGCTGCTGACCCCTTTAGAGGTTTCAACTGCTAGTTAACAACATGCTACGGATCCCTTTTAGAGGTTTCTACTGCTAGTTAACATGCTGCTGATCCCCTTTTTTAGAGGTTTCTACTGCTAGTTAACAACATGCTGCTGACCTTTTTAGAGGTTTCTACTGCTAGTTAACAACATGATGCTGACCCTTTAGAGGTTTTTACTGCTAGTTCATAACATGCTGCTGACCCCTTTTAGACTACTGCTAGTTAACATGCTGCTGCCCCCTTTTAGAGGTTTCTTCTGCTAGTTAACAACATGCTGCGGACCCCTTTTAGAGGTTTCTTCTGCTAGTTAACAACATGCTGCCCCCTTTTAGAGGTTTCTACTGCTAGTTCATAACATGCTGCTGATCCCTTTTAGAGGTTTCTACTGCTAGTTAACATGCTGCTGCCCCCTTTTAGAGGTTTCTACTGCAAGTTAACATGCTGCTGCCCCTTATTAGAGGTTTCTACTGCTAGTTAACATGTTGCTGATCCCTTTTAGAGATTTCTATTGCTCGTTAACAACATGCTGCTTACCCCTAATAGAGGTTTCTACTGCTGGTTGATATAATGCCGACACCTTTTAGAGGATCCTACTGCTAGTTAACAACATGCTGCTGATCCTTTTTAGAGGTTTCTAATGCTAGTTAACAACTTGCTGCTGACCCCTTTTAGAGGTTTCTACTGCTAGTTAACATGCTGCTGACCCCTTTAGAGGTTTCTACGGCTAGTTAACAACATGCTACTGATCCCTTTTAGAGGTTTCTACTGCTAGTTAACAACATGCTGCTGACCCCTTTTAGAGATTTCTACTGCTAGTTAACATGCTGCTGACCCAGTTAGAGGTTTCTGCTGCTAGTTAACATGCTGCTGCCCCCTTTTAGAGGTTTCTACTGCTAGTTAACATGTTGCTGACCCCTTTTAGAGGTTTCTACTGCTAGTTAACATGCTGCTGACCCCTTTTAGAGGCTTCTACTGCAAGTTAACATGCTGCTGCCCCCTTTTAGAGGTTTCTACTGCTAGTTAACATGTTGCTGACCCCTTTTAGAGGTTTCTACTGCTAGTTAACATGCTGCTGATCCTTTTTAGAGGTTTCTAATGCTAGTTAACAACATGCTGCTGACCCCTTTTAGAGGTTTCTACTGCTAGTTAACAACATGCTACTGATCCCAGTTAGAGGTTTCTACTGCTTGTTAACATGCTGCTGATCCCTTTTAGAGGTTTCTACTGCTAGTTAACAACATGCTGCTGACAACTTTTAGAGGTTTCTACTGCTAGTTAACAACATGCTACTGACCCAGTTAGAGGTTTCTACTGCTAGTTAACATGCTGCTGACCCCTTTTAGAGGTTTCTCCTGCTAGTTAACAACATGCTGCTGACCCCTTTTAGAGGTTTCTACTGCTAGTTAACATGCTGCTGACCCAGTTAGAGGTTTCTACTGCTAGTTAACATGCTGCTGCCCCCTTTTAGAGGTTTCTACTGCTAGTTAACATGTTGCTGATCCCTTTTAGAGGTTTCTACTGCTCGTTAACAACATGCTGCTGACCCCTACTAGAGGTTTCTACTGCTGGTTGACATGCTGCTGACACCTTTTAGAGGTTTCTACTGCTAGTTAACATGCTGCTGATCCTTTTTAGAGGTTTCTAATGCTAGTTAACAACATGCTGCTGATCCCTTTTAGAGGTTTCTACTGCTAGTTAACATGCTGCTGACCCCTTTAGAGGTTTCTATTGCTAGTTAACAACATGCTACTGATCCCTTTTAGAGGTTTCTACTGCTAGTTAACATGCTGCTGATCCCTTTTAGAGGTTTCTACTGCTAGTTAACATGCTGCTGACCCCTTTTAGTGGCTTCTACTGCTAGTTAACATGCTGCTGACCCCTTTAGAGGTTTATACTGCTAGTTAACAACATGCTGCTGATCCCTTTTAAAGGTTTCTCCTGCTAGTTAACAACATGCTACTGACCCAGTTAGAGGTTTCTACTGCTAGTTAACATGCTGCTGACCCCTTTTAGAGGTTTCTCCTGCTAGTTAACAACATGCTGCTGACCCCTTTTAGAGGTTTCTACTGCTAGTTAACATGCTGCTGACAGAGTTAGAGGTTTCTACTGCTAGTTAACATGCTGCTGCCCCCTTTTAGAGGTTTCTACTGCTAGTTAACAACATGCTGCTGACCCCTACTAGAGGTTTCTACTGCTGGTTGACATGCTGCTGACACCTTTTAGAGGTTTCTACTGCTAGTTAACATGCTGCTGATCCTTTTAGAGGTTTCTAATGCTAGTTAACAACATGCTGCTGATCCCTTTAGAGGTTTCTACTGCTAGTTAACATGCTGCTGACCCCTTTAGAGGTTTCTATTGCTAGTTAACAACATGCTACTGATCCCTTTTAGAGGTTTCTACTGCTAGTTAACATGCTGCTGATCCCTTTAGAGGTTTCTACTGCTAGTTAACATGCTGCTGACCCTTTTAGTGTTTCTACTGCTAGTTAACATGCTGCTGACCCTTTAGAGGTTTATACTGCTAGTTAACAACATGCCTGACCCTTTAGAGGTTTCTCCTGCTAGTTAACAACATGCTGCTGACCCCTTTTAGAGGTTTCTACTGCTAGCTCATAACATGCTGCTGACCCCTTTTAGAGGTTTCTACTACTAGTTAACTTTAACATTTTCTACTGCTGATCCTTTTAGAGGTTTCTAATGCTAGTTAACAATGCTGCTGATCCTTTAGAGGTTTCTACTGCTAGTTAACAACATGCTGCTGACAACTTTTAGAGGTTTCTACTGCTAGTTAACAACATGCTACTGATCCCTTTTAGAGGTTTCTACTGCAAGTTAACATGCTGCTGATCCCTTTTAACGTTTTCTACTGCTAGTTAACATGCTGCTGCCCCCTTTTAGAGGTTTCTACTGCTAGTTAACATGCTGCTGCCCCTTTTTAGAGGTTTCTACTGCAAGTTAACATGCTGCTGCCCCTTATTAACTGCTAGTTAACATGTTGCTGATCCCTTTTAGAGATTTCTATTGCTCGTTAACAACATGCTGCTTACCCCTAATAGAGGTTTCTACTGCTGGTTGACATGCTGCCGACACCTTTTAGAGGATCCTACTGCTAGTTAACAACATGCTGCTGATCCTTTTTAGAGGTTTCTAATGCTAGTTAACAACTTGCTGCTGACCCCTTTTAGAGGTTTCTACTGCTAGTTAACATGCTGCTTTAGAGGTTTCTACGCTAGATGCTACTGATCCCTTTTAGAGGTTTCTACTGCTAGTTAACAACATGCTGCTGACCCTTTTAGAGATTTCTACTGCTAGTTAACATGCTGCTGACCCAGTTAGAGGTTTCTGCTGCTAGTTAACATGCTGCTGCCCCCTTTTTTAGAGGTTTCTACTGTTAGTTAACATGTTGCTGATTTAGAGGTTTCACTGCTAGTTAACATGCTGCTGACCCTTTTAGAGGCTTCTAGCAAGGCTGCCCCTTTAGAGGTTTCTACTAGTTAACATGTGCTGACCCCTTTTAGAGGTTTCTACTGCTAGTTAACATGCTGCTGATCCTTTTTAGAGGTTTCTAATGCTAGTTAACAACATGCTGCTGACCCCTTTTAGAGGTTTCTACTGCTAGTTAACAACATGCTGCTGACAACTTTTAGAGATTTCTACTAAGAAGTTAACAACATGCTACTGACCCAGTTAGAGGTTTCCTACTGCTAGTTAACATGCTGCTGACCCTTTTAGAGGTTTCCTGCTAGTTAACAACATGCTGCTGACCCTTTAGAGGCTTCTACTGCTAGTTAACATGCTGCTGACCCTTTTAGAGGTTTTACTGCTAGTCAACATGCTGCTGCCCCTTTTAGAGGTTTCTACTGCTAGTTAACATGTTGCTGTTAAGGTTTCACTGCTAGTTAACATGCTGCTGACCCCATTTAGTGGCTTAGCTAGTTAACATTGCTGACCCCTGCTGGTTAACAACATGCTGCTGATCCTTTTAGAGTTTCTCCTGCTAGTTAACAACTTGCTGCTGACCCCTTTTAGAGGTTTCTACTGCTAGTCATAACATGCTGCTGATCCCCTTTAGAGGTTACTGCTAGTTAACATGCTGCTGCCCCTTTAACGGTTAACAACATGCTGCTGCCCCCTTTTAGAGATTTCTACTGCTAGTTAACATGCTATGGCCCCTTTAGAGGTTTCTAATGCAAGTTAACATTCTGCTGCCCCCGTTTAATGGTTTCTACTGCTAGTTAACAACATGCTGCTGACAACTTTTAGAGGTTTCTACTGCTTTAACAACATCCTGCTAGAGTTAACAACATGCTGCTGACCCCTTTTAGAGGTTTCTACTGCTAGTTAACATGCTGCTGACCCAGTTAGAGGTTTCTACTGCTAGTTAACATGCTGCTGCCCCCTTTAGAGGCTTCTACTGCAAGTTAACATGCTGCTGCCCCCTTTTAGAGGTTTCTACTGCTAGTTAACATGTTGCTGATCCCTTTTAGAGGTTTCTACTGCTCGTTAACAACCATGCTGCTGACCCCTACTAGAGGTTTCTACTGCTGGTTGACATGCTGCTGACACCTTTTAGAGGTTTCTACTGCTAGTTAACATGCTGCTGACCCAGTTGCTGCTATTAACATCCTTTTAGAGGCTTTTCAAGTTAACATGCTGCTGCTTTTAGAGGTTTTACTGCTACAACATGCTGCTAGAGGACTGCTAGTTAACATATTGCTGTTAGAGGTTTCTACTGCTAGTTAACAACATGCTGCTGATCCTTTAGAGGTTTCTACCGCTAGTTAACAACATGCTACTGATCCCTTTTAGAGGTTGGGTAAGCTAACATGCTGCTGCCCCCTTTTAGAGGTTTCTAAGTTAACATGCTGCTGATCCTTTTTAGAGGTTTCTAATGCTAGTTAACAACATGCTGCTGACCCTTTTAGAGGTTTCTACTGCTGCTACATGTGCTGCTGACCCCTTTAGAGGTTTCTACTGCTAGTTAACAACATGCTACTGATGCCTTTTAGAGGTTTCTACTGCTTGTTAACATGCTGCTGATCCCTTTTAGAGGTTTCTACTGCTAGTTAACAACATACTGCTGACCCCCTTTAGAGATTTCTACTGCTAGTTAACATGCTGCTGCCCCCTTTTAGAGGTTTCTACTGCTAGTTAACATGTTGCTGATCCCTTTTAGAGGTTTTTAATAAGCTTGTTAAGGTTTCAACATAAAGCGTTGACGCCTTTAGAGGTTTCTACTGCTAGTTAACATGCTGCTGACCCCTTTAGAGGTTTCTACTGCTAGTTAACAACATGCTACTGATCCCTTTGAGGTTTCTACTGCTTGTTAAATGCTGCTGATCCCTTTTAGAGGTTTCTACTGCTAGTTAACAACATGCTGCTGACTCCCTTTTACAGGTTTCTACTGCTAGTATACAACATGCTGCTGACCCCTTTTAGAGGGTTTCTCTACTGCTAGTTAACATGCTGCTGGCCCCTTTAGAGGTTTCTACTGCTAGTTAACAATATGCTACTGCTTTAGAGGTTTCTACTGCTTTTATGCTGCTGACCCTTTTAGAGGTTTCTACTGCTAGTTAACACATGCTGATCCTTTAGAGGTTTCTACTGCTAGTTAAATGCTTTTAGAGTTGCAAGTTAACATGCTGCTGCCCCCTTTTTAGAGGTTTCTACTGCTAGTTAACAGACCCTTTTAACAACATGCTGCTGATCCTTTTTAGAGGTTTCTAATGCTAGTTAACAACATGCTGCTGACCCCTTTTAGAGGTTTCTACTGCTAGTTAACAACATGCTGCTGACAACTTTTAGAGGTTTCTACTGCTAGTTAACTAACCCAGTTAGGAGGCTACTGCTAGATCCCTTTTAGAGGTTTCTCCTGCTTGTTAACATGCTGCTGATCCCTTTAGAGGTTTCTACTGATAGTTAACATGCTGCTGACCCCTTTTAGAGGTTTCTACTGCTAGTTAACATGCTGCTGCCCCCTTTTAGAGGTTTCTACTGCTAGTTAACATGTTGCTGACCCCTTTTAGAGGTTTCTACTGCTAGTTAACATGCTGCTGACCCCATTTAGTGGCTTATTCTGCTAGTTAACATGCTGCTGACCCCTTTAGAGGTTTATACTGCTAGTTAACAACATTCTGCTGATCCCTTTTAAAGGTTTCTCCTGCTAGTTAACAACATGCTGCTGACCCCTTTTAGAGGTTTCTACTGCTAGCTCATAACATGCTGCTGATCCCTTTTAGAGGTTTCTACTGCTAGTTAACATGCTGCTGCCCCCTTTTAACGTTTTCTACTGCTAGTTAACATGCTGCTGCCCCCTTTTAGAGGTTTCTACTGCTAGTTAACATGCTGCTGATCCTTTTTAGAGGTTTCTAATGCTAGTTAACAACATGCTGCTGACCCCTTTTAGAGGTTTCTACTGCTAGTTAACAACATGCTGCTGACAACTTTTAGAGGTTTCTACTGCTAGTTAACAACATGCTACTGATCCCTTTTAGAGGTTTCTACTGCAAGTTAACATGCTGCTGACCCCTTTAGAGGTTTCTACTGCTAGTTAACATGCTGCTGACCCCTTTAGAGGTTTCTACTGCTAGTTAACATGCTGCTGACCCCTTTTAGAGGTTTCTACTGCTAGTTAACATATTGCTGATCCCTTTATAGAGGTTTCTACTGCTCGTTAACAACATGCTGCTGACAACTTTTAGAGGTTTCTACTGCTAGTTAACAACATGCTACTGATCCCTTTTAGAGGTTTCTACTGCAAGCTAACATGCTGCTGCCCCCTTTTAGAGATTTCTACTGCTAGTTAACATGCTGCTGATCCTTTTTAGAGGTTTCTAATGCTAGTTAACAACATGCTGCTGACCCCTTTTAGAGGTTTCTACTGCTAGTTAACAACATGCTGCTGACAACTTTTAGAGGTTTCTACTGCTAGTTAACAACATGCTACTGATCCCTTTTAGAGGTTTCTACTGCAAGCTAACATGCTGCTGCCCCTCTTAGAGGTTTCTACTGCTAGTTAACATGCTGCTGACCCAGTTAGAGGTTTCTACTGCTAGTTAACATGCTGCTGTCCCTTTAGAGGCTTTCTACTGCTGGTTAACATGCTGCTGCCTCCTTTTAGAGGTTTCTACTGCTAGTTAACAACATGCTGCTGACCCCTACTAGAGGTTTCTACTGCTGGTTGACATGCTGCTGACACCTTTTAGAGGTTTCTACTGCTAGTTAACATGCTGCTGACCCATTTAGAGGTTTCTACTGCTAGTTAACAACATGCTGCTGACCCCTTTTAGAGGTTTCTACTGCATAGTTAACATGCTGCTGACCCCTTTTAGAGGTTTCTACTGCTAGTTAACATGCTGCTGATCCCTTATAGAGGTTTCTACTGCTAGTTAACAACATGCTGCTGACCCCTTACTAGAGGTTTCTACTGCTGGTTGACATGCTGCTGACACCTTTTAGGAGGTTTCTACTGCTAGTTAACATGCTGCTGACCCCTTTAGAGGTTTCTACTGCTAGTTAACATGCTGCTGACCCCTTTAGAGGTTTCTACTGCTAGTTAACAACATGCTGCTGATCCCTTTTAGAGGTTTCTACTGCTAGTTAACAACATGCTGCTGACCCCTTTAGAGGTTTCTACTGCTAGTTAACAACATGCTGCTGATCCCTTTTAGAGGTTTCTACTGCTAGTTAACAACATGCTGCTGACCCCTTTTAGAGGTTTCTACTGCTAGTTAACATGCTGCTGACCCCTTTAGAGGTTTCTACTGCTAGTTAACATGCTGCTGACCCCTTTTAGAGGTTTCTACTGCTAGTTAACATGCTGCTGATCCTTTTTAGAGGTTTCTAATGCTAGTTAACAACATGCTGCTGACCCCTTTTAGAGGTTTCTACTGCTAGTTAACAACATGCTGCTGACAACTTTTAGAGGTTTCTACTGCTAGTTAACAACATGCTACTGACCCAGTTAGAGGTTTCTACTGCTAGTTAACATGCTGCTGACCCCTTTTAGAGGTTTCTCCTGCTAGTTAACAACATGCTGCTGACCCCTTTTAGAGGTTTCTACTGCTAGTTAACATGCTGCTGACCCCTTTTAGAGGTTTCTACTGCTAGTTAACATGCTGCTGACCCCTTTAGAGGTTTCTACTGCTAGTTAACATGCTGCTGACCCCTTTTAGAGGTTTCTACTGCTAGTTAACATGCTGCTGACCCCTTTTAGTGGCTTCTACTGCTAGTTAACATGCTGCTGACCCCTTTAGAGGTTTATACTGCTAGTTAACAACATGCTGCTGATCCCTTTTAAAGGTTTCTACTGCTAGTTCAACATGCTGCTGACCCCTTTTAGAGGTTTCTACTGCTAGCTCATAACATGCTGCTGATCCCTTTTAGAGGTTTCTACTGCTAGTTAACATGCTGCTGCCCCTTTTAGACGTTTTCTACTGCTAGTTAACATGCTGCTGCCCCCTTTTAGAGGTTTCTACTGCTAGTTAACATGCTGCTGATCCCTTTTAGAGGTTTCTAATGCTAGTTAACAACATGCTGCTGACCCTTTTAGAGGTTTCTACTGCTAGTTACACATGCTGCTGACAACTTTTAGAGGTTTCTAATGCTAGTTAACATGCTGCTGCCCCCTTTTAGAGGTTTCTACTGCTAGTTAACATGCTGCTGACCCAGTTAGAGGTTTCTACTGCTAGTTAACATGCTGCTGCCCCCTTTTAGAGGCTTCTACTGCAAGTTAACATGCTGCTGCCCCCTTTTAGAGGTTTCTACTGCTAGTTAACATGTTGCTGATCCCTTTTAGAGGTTTCTACTGCTCGTTAACAACATGCTGCTGACCCCTACTAGAGGTTTCTACTGCTGGTTGACATGCTGCTGACACCTTTTAGAGGTTTCTACTGCTAGTTAACATGCTGCTGACCCAGTTAGAGGTTTCTACTGCTAGTTAACATGCTGCTGCCCCCTTTTAGAGGCTTCTACTGCAAGTTAACATGCTGCTGATCCCTTATAGAGGTTTCTACTGCTAGTTAACAACATGCTGCTGACCCCTACTAGAGGTTTCTACTGCTGGTTGACGTGCTGCTGACACCTTTTAGAGGTTTCTACTGCTAGTTAACATGCTGCTGACCCAGTTAGAGGTTTCTACTGCTAGTTAACATGCTGCTGCCCCCTTTTAGAGGTTTCTACTGCTAGTTAACATGTTGCTGATCCCTTTTAGAGGTTTCTACTGCTAGTTAACAACATGCTACTGATCCCTTTTAGAGGTTTCTACTGCTTGTTAACAACATGCTGCTGATCCCCTTTTAGAGGTTTCTACTGCTAGTTAACAACATGCTGCTGACCCCTTTAGAGGTTTC